>NW_022741618.1:576095-611294 GCF_011630105.1 Anneissia japonica | reverse complement strand
TTTGGTTTGCAGCATATTTCAATTAACTTATTCGTTATTTGTACTATTTTGTTAAATTATTTAATTAAATTATTTATTATATATAAGTTTAACAAATAGTACAAAAATAAAAAAATATAAATTACAAAACCATAGCAAATACTGTATAATAACATAGGCCTAACACATTTAAATTTATTGTTTATAGTCATGCAAAATCATATTAAAAATGTAATAACTTGATTATTTTTTAAGTTTGGTTTGCGGCGTATTTCAATTAACTTATTCGTTATTTGTACTATTTTGTTAAATCATTTAATTAAATTATATTTATTATATATCATTATATATAATAAATGATAAGAATGTATGGAGTTTTTTTTTTTGACTATCTGGCAAGCTGACTGAATTAGACAGATGACTATAAACAATAAATTTAAATGTGTTAGGCCTATGTTAATATACAGTATTTACTATGGTTTTGTAATTTATATACTTTTTATTTTTGTACTATTTGTTAAACTTATATATAATAAATGATAAGAATGTATGGAGTTTTTTTTTTACTATCTGGCATGCTGACTGAGCAAATACTCACAAAATTTAAATTAAAACGATAGAAAGAACAAGTAAATAAATTGAAATACGTCCCAAAAATATTTAATAAATCAGTGCAAAAACCGAGTATTAAATAAATTTAAATAAATAAAGTAAATAAACTGAAATACATCCCAAACCACAGACAGTACCAAGAACGAATAAGCTAATTGAAATACGCTGCAATTAACGCACTAAATTCACTGAGAGACGTGCTTGGCGTTCCATAGAAATGACCGGTGGCTCAACATGTCAGCGGCTCAACCGGTCATAATCCCATTAGTAACGATCATTGCGCGGCCGTGGCAATGCTTTCTTAAATAAGAATCGCGTCAACAGACGATCACCCGGCGCAGTAAGTGCCCGGCTTAAGAAGTGTACAACAAATCATTATATATTTAGTATTATCCATCTTCTTCTTTCTAGCCTAGACTAGCTAGGTTCCTGGGCCTAGGCTAAACTGGCCTAGGCCCTAGGCCTACAGTAGTAGTAGTACTTCCCCTATAATAGAAGGCTACCTAGGGCCTAGACCCTGTATTACTATTATTAGGCCTTGGTTGGTTGGTCAGTATTCACAGTAAACAGTATTAAATTATTAAAGTTACAGTAATAATAATACAATCCAATACAAATCCACATAAAAGATTACTTACTTCTTTAATTCTGGTGGATGTGCTTTACTCATGATGGATTATTTGGATAAACTTTTCAAGCAATAACCACTCTGTTTTGGATTTACAAGACGCGCTGCCTCCGTTTTTACATACCGCCCTCTACCGGTTTCACCGATTGAGATTTTGAAAACAAAAATAATATATAATATTGTAAATCAATTTAAATAATTACTGCAACCATATGGCCTAATAGCTTTTGTAAATTCGCAATTGTAGTGATATTACTATGATGTGATGTATCAGACATTATGTGAAAGTAATTGTTGAAGACTATAATTATTGGATCTATCTGCAGTATTCCAAATTCTGGCAAACGATGTTGTTTGTAATTTGTATAACCTGGCAAAGTAATGACGACTGAAGAGTTGCGAAAGAGCTTACAACAAAAACAGCTTTTATTTCTTCAAAATATCAATTAAAGAGGCAGTTTATACGACGGTAGGCACAAGGATTGTTAGTGAAACAGTGGAATATGCTTCCACGAAATAATGAGTTGCTGTGTGGTGTCGTTGAAGGTATGTGTATTTAGCGTTTCGGGTTCATAAGGAAGCAAGGCAAAAGAGTAGGCCTAGCCTATGGCCTAGGCTAGGCTCCTAGCGGCCGAGGGTAGGCCTGCCTCTAGGACCTAGCCTAGGCTTGGTCGGTAGTCAAGGGCCTAGCCAGGACCACATTGTAATTAAGCCTAACAAACAACTTCATTTACATAACGTAGGCCTACTGTAGACAGGCCTTAGACGGATTAGATATGTGATTGAATGAACATTATTCACACAACGTATATGTTTTTTGTAATGTTATCATCATTGGTTATGTTTTTTCCTTTTTTGATTTTGTGTATACTGTATATCACATGGCCTCATATAATGGGGCTCTCTTAGACTCATACTACTGTGATGACAAGTTTTTTAATTGCGTGGATGATACCTCAAAAACTAGCTCAAATTTGCGCGGAATATTTGCTAGGAAAATAAGTGCGCAGATTCGTAACTACTGCATAATACATTTATTTTATTAATGTCAAAACCTAATTTTCAGCAAAATCTGAAATACGTGGACGGATCTCTATTCCTAATTTTTGCTTGGAGGATATATTCCCCGTGCAGGCCTTACATTACAGTCTAGTCCCGGAAGAATAAAAAATAAATAAAATAAAAAAATAAGGCTTACTCGGGAAGTAAGCCTGTATCCCCTGCGCAAAAATTAGACCTAGAACTCTGTCCGCTCCTGTCAGAAATTAAAGTCCAATTTTTGCCAAAAATTAAGCCTTGGCCTGTTTCTCAATATACAACCAGAAATAGCAGTAATTACGATTCTGTGCACCTATTTTCCTGGTTATTTTCAGTGCAAATTGAGTTGGTTTTCAAAATATTTTCCGCACAAACAAATAATTTACACTGTGGGCTCTCTAATTTCTTTTCATATCTAACATCTAACAACTTGCTGTATACAAAAGTTAAAACCATACAATTACTAATTTAATAATATCAGTAATACTTGCATGTGTGTTCTTTGATAATTTTGTTTATTGGAATATCTTAGGTATATCACAAAATTAGGAATTCTAAAGGTTTAACTTTAATTGTGTTTCAAGTGTCATTAAGCAATCTCTTCCAGAACTTAGCAAAACCAAGAATAACCGGATTATTAGGTCAAGCTAACATGACCTTTCAATTCATTAAATTTGTTAGTATGGCCTTGCCGGAGGTCAGTAGATGCAAAAACATGAAACAAATATTTTAAGTTAATAGCATATTGAATTAAGTGTAGTGAATTAATTTTCTTTTTCTAGTTTAATTTATTCATCATACCCTTTGTTGTCATAATATTTACCAATATTTCATTTCTGTCTCAGACATCAATCCTTATACATGGGTTATACACCATTTTATCGGGTGTATTTTGAAACAGCACCACTAAAGTCTAAAGACTCATAACTTTTCACTGGGGGACATCCAGCAAAGCAGCAGCAACAAAACAATAACCAAAAAAACCCCTATGAGCCCCTATTTCCTTTATTGTTTGTTTTTGCATTTTTTCTTCAAAGACTAGGCTACAACTGGAAAGAAAGTTGTGTATTGGCCACATATAAAATTAGCATGGTAACTGCCTCTGGATGTTCCCCAGTTGTAGTTGCCAGGTTGTCGGGAATTTTCATTTCAAATTTGGTGAAAATGGTGTATACATGATTTTACTACTAGAGCCAAATTTGTATAATAAAAAAAAAACAGAAAGTAATGATTGCTGCTAGCCTCAAGCAGACCTTTACTTTGTATTTTCTTCCACCCTCCACCAAAAGATTTTGCTGCTAATTGTCAATGGTTTGGTATGGCCAGGTATTCCCGACAACCAAGCCTGGTGCACCCTCTGGTGTCGCTCCTGAATCCATACTACTGTATGGTTCGGCTTTAAAATGACAGCTGATGTATTAAGGAATTACATTAGATATACTGTATAAGCTAATTGCAGAAGAGAGTAAACAAGAATTTTATTAAATCAATCACCTCATGGCTAAATATAGTAATACATTATAATAATAAAAAATTACAGGATTCTATGGCAGGCCATGGCGTACTGACCAAAGGAAAGATCTGTTCTGCTTGATGAAACGTCTAGGCCTCAACACGTATATGTATGCGCCCAAAGATGATGCTAAACATCGAGCTTACTGGAAAGACTTATATTCTGTTGAAGAAGCAGGTAAAATTACGATAAGTTATTTCAGTGGTACCTTGTTATATTATTTTTTTAAAAAAATATAGTATGTATGAATACATACAGTACCAACAATACGTAGGCCATATCATGGGTGAAATAGCAGCATATTCTCAGTGAAATCATGGAATTGCTTGTTGTATCCAGGCACAGTGTTTTCTTAAGTGATGCAGTCTACCCTCAAGAAAATAATGGAATCACCTACTGTATTTATGCACATTGTTTTGAGTGTTGCCTGAATTTCGAGGGGCGACTCCATTATTTTCTTTTATGCTCGATTTTATCAACTCAAATTTCTTTGACCTTTGACCTTTTCTTCTGAAAATTGAAAAGTACTGTATCTTTGATTATTATGTACCATTCCTCTAAATGTTATGATGATCCATTCATTAGCTTTTGTGTAATCTTGCTAACAGACAGACTGAAGACAGACAGACAGCAATGAACTCCTTGGCTGAGGCAATGAAATAGCATTGGGTTCTGCTCTTCTTAAGTTCTTATATTGGTAATTTTTATTACAGATCATTTAACAGCGTTGATCACGGCTGCCAGGGAAAGTGATGTGCAATTTGTTTACGCCTTGTCACCAGGTCTGGACATCATCTACTCTAGTCCAAAAGAAGTGACAGCACTAAAACGGAAACTTGAACAGGTATACTTCAGATAACTTCGAGAATTAGATTTTTATTGTTTTGTGTCTTTTGTTTTTTTTATAGGTTTAAAAGCAAATGTATATTATGTCATCGTCAGACTCAGTTCTGTATGTTTATTTGCTGGGAAATTAACAAATTGTAATTTTTCAATGTAAATTTTAAAAAGGTCATTAAAAATATATTTTATATAATTTTATTGATAAAAGCCAGAACATAATGTTTTGAGAAGCCATCCAATGCTGAGAAAACAATTCATTATAAAGTAACAAGCATAAATACTCCAGATTGGATTTGTAGATTTGTGTTGAAGATGCTTGCCAAAATATAGTAATAATAGATACTTTATTTTAGCACTGAAAAGTTGATTCACCCAAGGGTGCAAGGCCAAAAAATGCTATCCAGTACATACTGTACCTTATCCATTTTATGTTTTGAAAAAACTAATGAAAACGTTATATTGGAGGGAGCTGTGATTTGGTGGTCGATATGCTTAATAATAATAATTTGAATATTTTGCAGGTTTCTCAGTTTGGCTGCAAGGCGTTTGCCCTTCTCTTTGACGACATTGACACAGACTTGTGCCAAGCAGATAAGGATGGTTTCCAGTCTTTGGCACATGCGCAGGTGTCAGTCACTAATGAAGTCTATGAGCACCTTAATCAACCTTGCTTCCTGCTTTGTCCAACAGGTAGGCACTAGGCACTCGTGTCAATGTCAAATGTGTGCTTTAGAATGTTTTCTATGATCTACACTTCCTACCATGTTGCAGTGTTTTTAATAGTTTGAGAATGATCATATATGAAATGCAAGGTGCCATTTAATATAAATTATTCACTGCTAGTAAAGAAAAGTTCATCTTCCTCATCAGGACATCTGAATATGACATCTGCTACCCTGCCATCAACTTCTCAATGAAAGATTCCATTTATCATTCCTGATGATGACATAATTAATGTCGAAATATTGAATCCCAACACGATGGCATGTATTTCAATACTTGGAGTATGTATTATACTTTCTGATTCCATTTGTGGTCTTGAATTTGATATACAATATTACTGTTCCCTTCCCCCTCACCAGACTATATTTAAAATGTCAGTATAATTGACTGATTATTGATTTAGTGATTAATTGACTGATTTACAATAAATTGTTTTGTTTTAGCTTTCAGAGTTTCAATAAATTTTAGCATTTTCTTTAAGCAAAATTGCAGTACATAATCAATCCACTGCATATATCTTTGGTTTTTCTTAGTTAAACAGCATTAAAATTTCAAAATGTTATTTAGTAATCCAATTCATATCCGCTGTCTTAGAATAAAGTTATATAATTGTTTACATTTCTCCCAAAAGAATATTGTGCTACAAGGGCAACACCTAGTGTAGAATCATCGGAGTACCTGGCAACTATTGGGTCAAAGCTTCTGCCGGATATTCTCTTCATGTGGACAGGTACAATAATACATGTAATCAATTTTTCTGCTCTCTGGCAACTATTTTTAATCTTGTGGTCTTTTCTATGGATGTTGAAACATGGGAATATTACAATAAAAAGAAAATAATTCTGTCTTTATTTTATAGGACCAAAAGTTGTATCAAAAAACATCAGTGTTGAGTCAATCAAGAAACTGTCAAGTGTGATTAAAAGGAAACCAGTAATTTGGGACAACATACATGCGAATGATTATGACCAAAAGCGACTTTTCTTAGGTAAAGTTGCCTACGTTTATTCATCTTAGTTATCTTTTAAACAAAATTATGTTACAACAGCCATATATACAGCAATGCTTAAAAAGATAATAAGAACTATGATTACATGAAATAGATATATAATAGCATTAAAAGCCATAGCACTAATAGCCATAAAAGCATTCATAGTCTGGCTTTGACTAAAGTAAAAACCCTGAATTTTAAGAGACAGTTGTCAGTTTATTTCTATCAATTCTGTTTACTGAAGCCCAGTCTTGACTATCAAATTATATTTGATAAAAAAAAATGTGACATACCTAAATATGGTCATGATGACATCACATAATGTCCATATATAGGCACATCATGACTATATATGGGCATACAACAGTTTATTTGTAAAGGAAAATTTGATAGTGAGGACAGAGCTTTAGTGTAAACAGAAACTAAGACTGAACATTATTATTTTGCAGGTCCATATGAAGGTAGATCAACAGAGCTGATACCATATTTGAACGGTGTAATGACCAATCCAAATTGTGAATATGAATCAAATTTCATAGCGTTTCATACACTTGCTTCTTGGGCCAAAAGCGATCTGGAAGAAGACAAACAGGACCATGCAATGGGTAACAAATTTTTGTTTTTCCAAGTAGCTATATATATAGTGACAGATTAAAAACAAACAAAGAAATTGCTAACAATGTTGATAAACATATGGGGTTTGCCGTGCCGAAACCAGCATCAGTGATTAAAACAAGAAAATTGACTTTTTATTATATTCATATACTGCACATTATAAGCTTTAAAATGGTAGGTCATTTACTGGGATCGACTTACTATTGCCAAAAGCGATCTGGAAGAAGACAAACAGGACCATGCAATGGGTAACAAATTTTTGTTTTTCCAAGTAGCTATATATATAGTGACAGATTAAAAACAAACAAAGAAATTGGTAACAATATTGATAAACATATGGGGTTTGCCGTGTCGAAACCAGCATCAGTGATTAAAACAAGAAAATTGACTTTTTATTATATTCATATACTGCACATTATAAGCTTTAAAATGGTAGGTGATTTACTGGGATCGACTTACTATTGCCAAAAATATGAGTAAGATTATTACAGCTTCTCTGTACTAAAGTATACGCTGCTGCCACATTCTTGTGCTAGTTACTCAGTTTAACATTTAGTGACGGTACTCTGGTTTTGGGATGGCATGCCTCATACTGTCTGGGTTGAGTAGACTCAAAATTGCTTCCTTTTTCAATATAAACATGTTTTGAACACAAGAATGATACCATTCATTTATTCTTAATTAAGCTTGTCATAAGTTACAGGGTTTTTTTTTTTATTAAAAAATTAGCGAAAACCTACTTTATTTGATGTTTGCTTCATTACAAGTTTATAATTCATTTGAACTTTTTAAAAAATTATTTTATTGATTTTTTTTATGACATCTATATTTTATGGCAGGCAGTTTATCATTAATTTTCATGAATTATATCTTTCACTACTGTATAGAAGCCTCCTATTTGCCATATTTATGCATTTAAGATTTCTAAGATTGAATTTGTAGTGCAATAGTCAAAATAATGATGATGATCACAGTTATAGTGATATTAATCATAATATTTGTCATTTGTTTTATTTTTCAGGGAAGCATAGTTTATAATGTCGCATTGTAACTTAATCGGTATTGTATTCTTATTTTTGTAGGTGATATAGGTGATATTTCAGACAATCCCACAATAGCAGCAGAAATTAAACTTGAAAGGGATGGGGATAACGAAACACGGCAAAGCCCAGTCCCTAATCATGGATGCTACCGTCCAGAATTCGCTTTAAAAGCTGCCATAGCCGATTGGCTTGAAGTCATTCAAGAGGCAAGAACAGCAGAGGGCCTCCGACTTAAATCCCCGGCCCTAATGAACTCGAACTTGGCGGTGGTTGCCGCCATTTCTGCCCCAATCCCAAGCATTAACACATGTATGGCAGTGACTCAAACTACGAACACTGTAATGCCGCCGGTACCGCCCGAAGGAACTTTAAATGCTGACCTCATTAAGAATAGTGGCAGCAACTACACACCTATGATGAATCCTGTAAATTCTTTAGTTACGAAAACAACGGATGAAATTTTGGAACCAATGGACTGTCTACCTGAAAACGGAGCTCTAAAATCTGAGCCCATTCCAACGAAAACGAGCTCCGTTGTATCAATATGTCCGCCCACTGTTTCTAAAAACTTTGACACTGTTATGCAGGTGGATGACAGTCTAAGCAAAGATTCTAACGGCAAGACAGATCCTGCTTCTAATAGTGTGATTCTTAGCAGTACTGATACAAATGACACCGAAATGCAAATTGATGTGGATCAAAATGGAGGCGAGAACATGGACGATGTTAAGCCTACGGAAGAGAATGACATTGATCCTCCTGAATTGAATAAATGTAGCATTGTTAAACTGACTGTAGAAGATGTAGCTTTGTTAGTAGACCTTTTTTATTTACCTTATGAACATGGCAAACAAGCAGTTCATTTACTAGAGGAATGTTATTGGTTAAAATCTTATGCTTATGCAGTCACAGAAGCTAAGAGAAGTGGACATCCATCAGATAAGGTAAGGTAGCATTTTTGTGTTGTACAGGTCTCTCTCCATTTAAAGATCACTTTTGGGACTGAGGTTTCCAAAGTGTTTAGCAGCTTTGGTCTCTAATTAGAATAATAAAGATAAAAGATATGTAAATTTGGGACCACAGAAATATAGTCTTTAATTATAGGGGTCTTTAATTACAGGGAGAAATGTATTTATATAATTGTGCTTTCCATCTACAATGGACTATCATCCCATCCAGGGAGAATATCACATTTACATCCGCTTTATACTATAGGAATTGGGGATAAGCTTCAGCCTTATGAATCTTGTGGTTAAGAATTCAAACCATGAGCTGATATTCTTGGCCAGCCATACTTAGGTACCCCAGCTTGCACTGTAGACGGATTGTGAAGTGCTTAACGCTATGTTTCAGCCCTAGGGGCGAGTATTGTTATGTCTTAAAAATGAAATAAATATTGTGGTCGCTTCACATCAGCCCTACTACATCAAGATACAACAGTGTTGTCATGATTCATGTTTTTTTTTAATTTTTAGGCACTTGAATGGTCTGAAAGAGCTGCTAAGTTTGTAGAAAATGGCAAGCGAATGAAAACGATGTTTACACGGCTAATGAATATTCCTAATCGTGCTCTATTGTACGACCTATACGGATATATATGGGATATGGAAGGTGTTATTTCAATGCTGGTGTCATTCGTGAAGTGGCTTGGTACGTATTTAGGTGTTACAAAAAGATGACTGACTAGGGAAGGTGGTGGTGGTGGGGGAGTTTAGTGTTGAAAGCAGAAGCTCTGTGTGAGACAGATTGGCCATCTATCTATTTCACTGGAGATTAACATCAAGGAAATGGTTAATGATTTGCAAGTTTTATGGAGATATATTTTCGAGCCTTAAACCAAGTTAATAAACATTAATACCTAGGGAAGGCAAGCCTTCTTAAATTAATTTTTAATTTTAAAACACTTGATCTGGGATGCAAGTTAAATTTCTCCTTTGGAGTTGAAGTGGCCCTTCTACTGTATAGAACAATTGGCTTGGCATTCTGAAAAAAAAAAAATGATTGATTTATTGTAAACAAATGGTGTATCTATCAATGTGTTTTATGTGGTACAAGATGAGCTGAATTTTGCTTGTTTGAAAGAATGATTATTATATTTAAATGGACCAATGAGAATCCATTGTTTATTTTAGTGGACCAATGAAAATCTAGTTTTTATTTTAGTTGACAAATGAGAATTTACCTATTATTATACTGTAATCCAACAACCTTTTAGTAATTCTTGACTGGCTTTTAATGTATTTGATAATTGGAATGCCTTGCTCCAGTAATTATTAATAATTACATTATTACCACCATTCTCTAATGATGATTGGGTGTTGGTGATTAACTAACTGAGATACATATTGATCAAACAATTTATCCATACATCTGTGAGGTATTATTAATACCAATAGTGTATTTTTTTATCATGTGTTACTAGATAAATAATTAGAAATTACGCATAAAATTTGCTACATAATTTAAATTATTACCAATATTGAATTATCTGTAAAAGCTTTTATTACAAAGGAATTTTTTTTTCTGGCATGAGAATTTTTTGCAAATTATTACAAGAAAATACATGATAACCAAATCACTTGGCTCCTCACATTTTAAAGAAATGTTTCAAAGATTAATCGATTTTGTTCTTTATCGATTTAGTTCAAGAAAATTATTACAGGACAAGCCTGGAGTTTATTATTGTCATTGTTCCATATATGGAATTTCAAAATAGATAACGTCTGAGATTGTACTATTTGAATACTGTAGACAATCTTACCCGTCTAATAAATGTATAGTTATTACTGTATGTTTTATAGTACAAACTAAATTTAACATGAGAATGAACTAAATCATTTAGAACTATGGTCTAGAAAATTCTAATTTCCATCACAAATTGAATATGAACTTTAAAATTGACATTTAAAAGTTGGAGAATTTACAGCATTGATATGTTGAAGCTACAGACTCAATGCTATCCAGAATTCAGAATATGTACGCATCTTTATATATTCATTAATAAGTGTGTTCGTTGCACATTGAAAAATATCACACTATCTAATAAGGATTTAAAATTATGTTTGGTGGAAAGTTTTCTATTTTGAATACATTTGTGAAGGTTTTTGGCCATTTTCACCTTCCTTGAAACATTTCTATTTTTGCGCTAAACCGGTTACTTTGTTTTCAGATTCAAGAATAGCTGCGCGGGTGTCATTCAACATGTCAGGTCACAGTTAAAATAAGTTACCTACTCTCATTTACGACATCATAATACTAAATATGTTGTTATGCCCTGATGAAGTAATCAAGTACTTGTTGAAAATCACAAAGAATTAAAAAATGTTTGTTCAAAAATGATTTGCATAAACCTTGATACTGCTCCTGTTCGTTAGCAGATGCTTCATACACTTAACCATTCCTGCGTGGTTTTGGGGTGGTGTCTCAGACTCTTAACAGTCCTAGTGAAAATATCTTGAGAGTGAGTCGTAAATGTTTGTAGGAATTATGATGACTAGAACAAGACATGTTGAAGATGATTTATCAATCAGATTGACGGACATGTTGATGTCCATTTAAACAATGTATATTTCAGTCATTCTTTACCAACACTGCCAATTAATTCAGAGAATGGTGATGAGAAAAATATTATGGGCTACGCTAAATTTCATAAAAATACCGTGGTTTTATTCTTCCAAAGCAAGCATTATTCATTCTCATCAACATCTTTCAAAACGAAGTTGATACACAGACATGACACCCCTTATTTTTTAAATGGAACAGGCAGAATATGACAAAATTAAAATTCTATTGGTAAATGTCATTGTGTATCAATGGTGTTGGAAGATGCCATTAATATGATGGGTTGTTCTTTTTTCTAACTAATCTGTATGTGTTTTTTCTCTCTTATGCAGCCCATGGCTTGATTCAACAGATGCACTCCCATATCTTGCACAGTTACTACTCATGTACGCATTCTTCAGATTCTGACTTTTTTACTTCCCTGTGTTAATAATATATAGATCTACGATTTGTTAAAACATTGCAGCGATGAGAGAGACAGAATGCCCTCCCACATGCATGTCGTTTGCGTGTGTATTGCGGTAAGGTATTTTACACACATTGTGCACGATGTGTCTAGAGCCACGATCTGTTGAAGCATTGACATGGTTCTTGATTTGATCTGAGGTGGTTGAAAGGTTTGTTATAAATGCACTAATCCCTATCTTCTCTTCACCCCTAGAAATCGCGACCTGGACTGAAAGTTAATACTCATCAATAAATTCTCTGATTTTTTTTTTTTTGGTTTCTATTTTATTTTCGTACCATTATGATAATGTTGATTGTTTTTATACAGGACTTGTGTGTAGTGTAGTTTTGCTCCCTGTGCTTGAACCAGTTTCAGTATATTAGTACTTTATATACATTCAGACACAAGTGCTACCATGTAAAACCACTTTGTGATGGCTTTCCACATTATATTCGTTTGTGGTTCTGATTATACTGTCTGTATGTTAAGCTAGCTAATAACCTGAAAAATTCATTCAATAATAATTGAGTTGCTTTGTTTATTTTATGAAGTTATTAACATTTAATTGAAAATCAGAACGAAAAATATAGTTTCCTCGCCAATTTACAGGCTCTCAAATAATAGGCCTACCATTTCATATATTTAAGTATAAAGATTTTAAGACTTTAAACTGGCTGGTAATCACCTTGAGAATTATTGTAGAAAGCAGTCTGTAACATTAGCGAAAATCAAAATTTTCAATCTGTGTCTCGTTAAAAGTTGATAACTTTCTCAAAATTGCTTATAAAACAAGCAATTCAATGTTGCATGTAAATTTTTGGGGGTTTTAGAATATTATTACAGACAGTATATCTTTAATATTTTATGATTTATATTTCAAAACAAACCTTATGTCATTGAAAGCATAAGGTGAAATTAAATTTCATCAAATTTTTGAAATAATTATATTGCAAAGTGGTAGTGATGCTGCTGTGTCATTTGCATACATTTATAACACTCTTTACTCATTGTAATTTACTTGAATCATTTGCAGGGGGAAATCACACCCACAGAGAAGCGTTTATGAGCGGCGACCTAGAACCGTGGGTATTTCGTGGCGGGCTGACCGGAGAATTACAAGTATGCATGTTATACCCAACAATATTTCTCTTCTTCAGACTCTGTTCTGTCAATTGAGCTGCTGGAGGCAACTTGCATTGTTGGCCGACGGTAGAGCCACAGTACTTTTAGGAGAAATAATTCCTGGAGCACGTACCCATGTGTATTCATTTCAATATTTATCTAATTCTAGTCTGGACCTCAATTAATATACAAAGCTATATCATGCTATACATTTTGCTAAGTGCAGGTTGCGAGCCACAATTAATACGCAATCATTCCACCATTTAATCCTGCCAAGAATAAGTGATCTGTCATTGGTAAAGCACCACCGCGTAAATTGCTGAATCATTTGCTTATAGAGATTGTTTTTATTTTATTTTATCAAAGTCCAACAGTGACCAAAGTCACCCTTTACAAGATGCGCAGATCTTATTTATTTCTTACAGGAAGCAACTTGTGTGATTTTTATTACAGGATTCTGTAACACTTCTCTTTGGCATTTATCTTTTGTTTTCAGATAAATCACCCACCTAGCAGTCCCACAAAGTCACATGATCATTTAGTTTGAGCCAGCATTAGGGTATTTAGTGTGCTAATCACATTTAAATAAAATGAATATTCAGAACTCTATATTGAATATTTCTCTAATTGGCTATAATGTAGTCTACAAGATATATAATTATTTTATCTGGAGCATCCACTAGTGTAAACCTAGTAAAACAAACATAGGTTGTGTTTTTATGGAATTCATGAAAAAAAAATTGAATTTGTGATAAATACATAAAATTGGTAATGACTGAATGAACCATGTGACTATGGGAATGCCTCATACCCCTCATAATATTTGTGTTGCATAATGATATCTACATCCAACTGCGTACCAAATTAGCATTTAGCAGCTGTGCGATGCAAGCATTTTAATTAACGTGTGCTGTGGCTCTATCTTCAGCTGTGTGTATATATATATATATATATATATATATATGTATATGATAAAAGGGCTAATACTCACTGGGTGGGGTACTTAGTTAAGAGTAATACATGCATCTGATAATTTTCTTTGTGGAAAGAATTTTAAAAACAATGACCTTAGCTGTGGGATTAATTACTATTCTCATGTAGTGAAATATTATCTATTGAATAAATTTTAATTTTTTGGTTTGTTTGCTTCCTGCAGCGTATGTTACCAATTGACGGCGCCAACGATTTGTTCTACAAAGTTCCACCGAAACAAATATGCAACAAGATTTACACAATTCGTCCATTTCGAGTTTCTGATGAGGTACGTCTCATGATTTCAGTTTTAGATCACTCTTGATGAAGAACACACTAAAAACACTTGCTTTGTGGAAGCAGTAGGCAGGGCTGTAAACTATGAAATCATGATTTTTCTTCGCCAGGGGTCCCAAGTCTCTCGGAAGTCGCAGGAGTCTCCCGGAAATCAGGACGGCCTCTCACACTCCCGCAAGCAAGCAAGAGTTTCCCCTAAAATAACCCATCTCCTGCAAATTCATAATATTTGCATGTTTTTACTACCTTCTTATTGATTGTCTACATAAGTCAGTGCCTATGGGTGTCGCCAGGAAAGTAAAATAAAATATGTTAAGAAAACACATTTAACTAGATCTCCTGGAAGGAATTTCTTCCAACTTGGGACCCCAGCTACACTGTCCTCATTTTGTTTATGTTTGTCTTTGTCAACTTTTAAAAAGATAACCTAAAGATATATTTATTAATTGGTCCATAAAACATGTTTTCTATCACCATGCCCTAGGTCACTGTGGTTAAGTGTCACCAACCAATGAATGGCCTTGAAAATGACTAGAAAATACTCCCAACGTTCTGAGGTTGTTCTTGGCTATATAGATCTAAAACTGTGTCCACACTATCATTTTTTTTAAAATGTTGTATGGCCATATATAGTCATGATATGCCTATATATGGTCATGATGTGCCTATATATGTCATGATGTGCCTATATATGGTCATGATGTGCCTATATATGGTCATGATGTCATCACAACCATATTTAGGCGTGTCACATGTTTTTATCAAATAAAATTTGATAGTCTGGACAGGGCTTTATGAACAGTGGTAATAATGTTGTAGGCACACTGATAACCTCTCTCCATGTTTACAAAGGCATGCTATAAATAGATTGATAGTTATTAATAAATTGGTAAAAGGTGAATTAAAACTTTACTTATTATTCTTGCTGTTATTTAAATAGTTAATAAGATTTTCAATATTGTATTCTTTGCATACAGTTGGGAATATTTCGACAATGCCGGTTGACGTACCAAGATGGTAAAGATGCCACCGATTTGTTTCCAGATCAACTTCATCTACCAGGAAACCAGTAAGCTTTCACTTGTGTTGGGGTTAGGTCTTAGATGATATGACTGAAGGTGAAAGCAGGGACGAATTAGCTCTAATCTCTCAGCTATTTACCTGTTATTTTTTAGAATTCCAATCAAATCCAATCCGAACTTCGACTTATTCTCACTCTTAATCAAAACCCATGCCTCCTGAATAAAAATTAGAGAAGTCACTGTATCTAACGGAATTTTGCATAATCATGATGATCATCTTGTACACCTTGGCTATGTAGCTTTCCTGTGTTTGACAATACCTTTTGTAAACAGTACACATATTTTATGCACAATTTTAAATTTTAACATGAAATATACAGATTTTAAAAAATTTTGTAATCATCTTTTCTGATTTATCATTGCCATATTAGGAAAGTTGGCGCATTACTTACATTTAGTCCTGAGTATTGTTTCGTTGCCGAGGAAGACGGGGAGTTGTGTGGCTATGCCCTGGCAACCCTGGACTCTTTAGAATTCCAGAAGAAATGTGAGGTGGCTTGGTTGCCAGAAATGTGTATGAAGTATCCTAAACCAGAGAAGACAGAAGGTCTGAACCTCGCTGAGGTACTTACATCTTTTATTATTTAAAGTAATTGTGTATGACAGGTGCCTAGAGGAGATAATAATAATAACAATAATAATAATAATAATTGTGAACTTATTAACACATTATGTAAAATACCTTCATGTTCTTTACAGTTCTTTAAAATGTATATCAACTGTATAAATATTATTAACTTGATTTATTTTAAGTTATGATATTACGATTTGATATTGAAATGTCAATTTTCTGTATTTATAGGAGATTATTGTCAGTTTTCACAACCACAAACCTTTTAGACCAGTGAATATGTTCCAGAGATTCCCATCGCTGTTAACTCTTAGTGTGCTGCCCACAGTTGAAGATCAGGGTGTACTAAAGAACTTGTTAGCATGTATACTATCAGCTCTGAAGGCAAATGGTGAGTGTAATGGCTGTGTGTGCACTGAACCATGAAGATCTAGTAGTTCCTGATTCAATTCTGTCACGGTTCCTGTTTGTATTTAATAATAATAAGAATAATAATGATTGTAGACTTTTATGGCGCCTTATGATGAGACCTCTATGGGCTTCACATTATCATTACCCCTGTCATTGGATTAAATGCCTGTGGAACACAAAATCAGCTCCCTGGGGAAGTATTTCATAACGTTGCAGCAGCTAATAAGCGCATTTGGCATTTTAACCCTTATCAGGTACCAATTTATACTCCTGGGTGGGTAGAAGCAATGCAGATAAAATGCCTTGCTCAAGGACACAAGCAAAATGCACAGCGAGGGATTAAATCCCAGAACTTAGGGTTGGGAAACCGGACTGTTCCCGCTGCAGCAAATCTTAGCAGTGGAATAGCTTGGTGGTTAAGATGCTTGCCTTCTGATCCCAGGGTCCTGGGTTCAATTCCTGTCAGGGTTGAGGATTTTTTTATCACGACCAAAACAACTCCACTCCATAAACCTCATATAGAGATTTAGTTTGTGTAAAGCATTGTGTCACCTACAAGTAGGACAGTGATATATATTCGCTATTGACAATCCTTGCATGTATCCTGTGCCTCCATAAATAAATAAAAAAATAAATAATATAGTACTTTAGGTTATTGCAGGTTAAATTTTACTGATGATTGCAACACTAAAGAATTTTGTTGGAAAATTGAGAATTCAAAAAAATGTATAATAATTACAAAATATATGACCTTGCTAATGAATGAACATATTTAATTTTCTTTTTTTAGGATCACGCGGTGCATATAGTGAAGTATTGAAATCAGACCATGCAATGATAGATTTCTACAAAAAACTAGGCTTCTTCGATGTTCCATTAACAGACAACAGATCGGAAGATTTTGTCATCCTCGGTAGAAGCATCTAGGTGTTGGGTTATACATTTATTGTAGCAACTAATGGGATAATGCACTCAGTAGACCTTTCCAAACAGTTTTTCCTTGAAAGTGTAAGATGTACAGTTGTCCTGCATTGAAAGTGTAATAGTCTATCCACACTATAAGTTTTCTGTGACAAATACCTGAGATGCCCATATATGGACATGATCACATCCAAATATGAGTATTTGTCACATAAACATTGAGAGTGTGGACACGACTTAATGCTGCTAGAAGTCCTTACTTAATGCTGCTACAAGCCTTTAACCTTAATTTAGATCTCCAGTGCAATCCAATCCATAAATATATTTTTAAAATACTAAAGTGAAGTTACACTAGCAAGACACAGCTGTTTCACTATTGTTTAATACCTTATTTAGACTAGCATATGCAAACGGTTGTAGCAGTTGCGCCAACCAATCACAATTCGTGTGTGGAAGCTCACCAATAGTAGTCGATAAGTAATCGAAATCGCTAATTGTTACCCGTTGTGATTGGGTGCTACATTCTTTATTACTCCCGATTACCGCGGAATCCGATCGCAGGGAAATACTGTACAACAAATTCCACAGACACCAATTGGCTGAGGTCAATCAACATAGGTCTAGTCACCGGAGTCCTAGAACAGTTTGACCTCCCGTTCCAATATAAAGTTTTTATATCAGATTTGGTCTGGCTGCGCTCATTGATTGCGATCGTGAGTAATCAGTTTTGGTTTACTACCATCACAACTGATCGCAACGGAATGTAGTCTGCATATGGTATTATTCCACACTTGCAACAAGCTTGAGCCATGTGGAGGCTTGGATACATCAGGACACCTCACCTAACTTCTGCATACATTTGTGTTCTGTTTCTGATTCAAACAAGGATTCCAAAAAACTTAAAATCATTTCGAATACATTTAAATTAGATCTCGATTAGTTCAGTGTGAACAAAGCTTCAATGTTGGACTTGCATACTTAAATTGAAACTTAGAAATTAAAAAGAGAAAAGTCCCTTTTGTTTTAAATTTGAAAATGTTTAAAAACATTGCAGAAAAACATTAAGGAGGTATGAAATTACAGCACTTAAAAAAAGAAAAATCAAAAATTATATATTCTACATAAATTTACAATCATGAAAGAGATTTAGGTTGGTTCCCACAATAGTAAGATTTTTGATTGCTATTATTATTTACTGATGAATTTTTAATTGATGCTTTTGCATTTTTAAGTCATGCTTTTCCAACTCATGGTTGGTGGTTAGTTTTAAAATAAAAAATTTAATTAAATTAATCACAATGGTATATTAACAAACATTTTCCCAGTAAATTACGATTAGATTTGACAACTTCACAGACAGATTTTAAGGTAATTAATACAACTCACCATTATAAGAAAGTTTATTTAAATACAGGGTGATATTAGCACACAAAAATAAAATATAAACTTCCATGTTAAAAATGATGATAAATTCTCTCTGTATTTCGTTGTTACTAATAGATGTCAGGTTGCATTTAAATTTTATGTTTAATTGAACGAGGTTTATGGTGGAGTGGTCCATGAGGAGTGGTGCAGTCTACAAGAGAGTGATGCACTATAAATAAAATCATTTGCTCATGAGGGACTTAAACGAACTGGCAGCCTTGCAGTTAAGCATGTGCATGGTATATTTGAAATACTGATACCCTCCTAATGGGGAACCCAATATAATGTCCTTTATTTTGTAGACGTACCTTATAAATTATTAAACAAGGTATCGGCATGCTATCTCAAGTTCGGAAGCACATAATATGGTTTAAATAAAAGGCATTTAATTACATTTCATGGCTGTAACTTTGATCAGGTGTCTGGACTGAGCAACAATAAAACAAAGAAAAATATGATACTGTACATGAGTTGTTTTTCTCTTTATTCCTGAAACTGTACACATTTTTTACAATGATGATGAAATTGCAGCTCATCCAAAGCTTAAGTAATTCTGTAGACATTGTACTTTTAAGTTCTTGCCCCTAAAGACAAGAAAACAAATAACAAGGACATTTACAGTTGTTAACCCAAGCCTAGCCTATCAAAATATAATGTTTGTTTTTTTTGCAAAAATATATAATTTTGGACTGAAAAATAATGGTCTATAATTTGACAACTATGATGTGATGACATATGATGACCATATTTAAGCATGCAACAAATTTTGTCAATTCTGGACAGGGCTATAGTCCTTTTCTTACCAACCAAAATGTGTAGGGTGAGCGATGGTTGGCAATGACCCTTAAAACTAGGCCTATACTAAAATGGGGGGAAAATCTAACTACCTAACCCAAATATTCACAAGTCGGTGCTCGGGCAACAATTTATTGGGCTTATTGTAACCGATATATTTATATTTTGATATGAAATATCAAAATATTCCAAAAAAAAAATCTTACAAGGATAAATAGATTGTAGTTGATGTGACTTTTCCTGATAATATTTATAAAATCTTAACAATATTAGCAAATGGCAACCATTTTAGATCCAATACAGACACCATGAACAATTAATTGAGAATATCACTGTAACAAGCTTTAGCATTTCACAAAATTTATTTACATAGTACAAATGAACACAAACATATTGCAAAATAACATTGATAAAGTGATCAAGTTTCAAAAATAATTTTATATATAATACACACACAACTAGAGGAACTCCAACATGCAACTTCACTAAATTCTTGCAACTCATCTTACTGACATACAAGTAATAAGAATAGGCACTCGGAGAGTGTGCGGTGACTGCTTAGTTTACAAACAAGTAACAAAAATGGTACCCAGCACCTGATAATACTTAAAAAATGTTAAGAAAATTTTATAATTGCCAGCTACTGTATATATTTATCTGTAAAGCCAAGCACACGCTGCACACGACGGTCGTCGGCCGACGTGATTCTATGGAGAACGCAACACCACGATGTGCACGCAGACTGCCACCAACAATCAGCACAGCGTCGTGTCATCCACAATGAGTGCCCGAATTGAGGATTTGAGCGTGCCTCATTAATGCTCGGATATGTGTAAACAAATAGGCGTATCAATTTTAAAACATTTGCGGTGTGCTTAAATTGTACGTTTAAGTAGCATTTCAATATACTGTATTGTTGTTATGGTTGTGCATACAATCTAGCTGTGGGGATGCAAATGGTTGTGTGCTACATCCTAGCAAATCATGAATGAGCACCTCGGGATCATTACATTTTCATATTGATTTGGTTGTATCAGTATTCAAATTGATGCTTTTGTCACTACCACCCAGGAAAATAATGATTATGTATAAATACAAGCCACACAACATTTTTCATTTTCAACTGGAAATAGAATAATTATGGGCTTGTAATTAATAATATCATAATATTTGTGAGAGAAACACTCCAAGCATGCTATAAGATAATAATGTTTACATAATACACATTCTGTCTACAACAACTCATATATTTAAAGTAAATCATTAATCAAATGCATTGTAATATTAACCATAAGCAAGAAATATAACCAAACATATTCCAAATTAAATTTTGACTCTATTACTACAACTACTACTACTATTACTACTTTCCTTTACAAATGTTCCCTTTACAAATCTTGATTATTGCTTTTCATACGGTTAATTTTACTTTTCTCTAGGTTAAGCACACATAAGCATTTGGTTTATTTTACTTTACAACTCATAAATTGATCCTGAACCGATTCTATAAATTTTTTTTTTTTTTTTTTTCGATTCTATAAATTTTTTTTTTTTTTTTTTTTTGTAGAGGTAATAGTGTCGAAGGCAGTCTGTTTTTTCATTGATGCTTCCAGGCCAGAAGGCTGTGAATAGCACATACCTCTGTCACATTGCTAAAGGTGCATCATGTTTAGGGTACCTGGGGTTAGCAACCCAACCCTATGCAGCTGTGGCTCAGCAGACCCTCCCATCAGGGGATCCACTGGGTTTTCTGACCCTTGCCAGATATTCAACATTCTTGGATGTGTTGGTCCACATCTGTAGTTCCTTTTTATCTACTATAGTTTTTTTGTTTTTTTAACGGGTTATTAATTTTTTTTTTTTTTACTAATATTGTTTTTACGTTGCATAATTAACAACTTTTTGAAATTTGGTTTAATGCTTGCATCCCTAAATTCAAATTCTGCAAACAGTACTTTTATTCATAAGAGAAAAGGGAGTCCCTAGCTTCATATTAAAACTTAGAAACTTTATACTATAGTAGACAAATACTATGCATCATTATATATTTTGGAGGAATCAGTAATTCTTCCATGGTACTCCCAGATTTGGTAAATCAAACTTAAGTTAAACTTGACTTTATTAGCATTTTTTTAAATGAAATTTATTCAGGGTTGAAAAGTTTGACAATAGTTGGTACATATTCTATGTGCTATAACTAGTTTAGTTTAGTTCAACTTGAAGTAATTTACATCAACATTTTTGATACGATGTAGCTATTTGCATTACATATTGTACACAGCTGACATCCATGTCCCATCCCTCCCCTACTACTCCCCTCCCCTCTCCATCCCCATTTTCATTTCTCAAAAATAGTTTTATACAGTATATGGTGACAGGTCCCCCTGATTAGTACAGGCATGATATTCCACTCCAAACAAATCTGAGAATTAGTCTAGCTCAAGAGCACAGACCAAAGGAACAGAACCACTGAATATTTGAGGTTTATTCGGCTATGGTGTCCTATGGCTTGTCATAAAAATGGTACTGTATATCAGAATACCATGCCTATCTTTAATAAGGCACCACATGGCAATGTGGAAGACTACAAGAAAACCACAAAACACAAAACATGAATCTAGAAAATAGTTTCATGTAGGCACACAAACATACACAAAATATTATTTAGATGTAAAAAAAAATATTATACAAATATTTTTAGAAAATGTTATCACTTGGAAAAAAAATGTTCAATGTCCAATAGTATGTTAGTATTTGACAAAAAAAATGAACCAAAATATGCAAGTGAAAAAATAATATAGGTAATGTCAGCAACATTAAACATGAAATATTGATAACAGAGGGCACACTAATTGCCTACAATAAAAAAAAAACCATTCTGTCCTTAATTTTTATGACCAGTTGGACAATAAATATAGAAATTGTTTAGCAAACACATTTGGCTTAAATAGCTCTAGAAATACTTTGTGACGCAAGTATGGCATTTAACTGATGAACTGATGTGTAACATACAAACATAAAAAACAATACCAAAAACATGGATAAATAAAATTAGAAAAAAGGGAAATGGATACAGAAACAAAACAGACAAATAGGTATAAATACAACCAGGACAGAAATGATATAGGAATGCTTTCATAACAATTTTAAAAAATCCAATAGAACATTAATACTTGAACGATGTGTGTGGATTCAATCTCTACAAATAATAAGATAAATGTTTTATGTTTGTGAAATTCAGTAGTAGTAGTAGTAGTAGTAGTAGTGCAGGACTTATATGTAGATATAAGATATAATTCAAACACACACATTTGGGTTTGTGTAAGAAGGTAGATTATCAATTTATTCTGTCTTCATTTATGATTAAGAGACATATTAAATCATTATCATCACATGTGCAACTCAAATTAATTTAACAAAACTGAAAATCAATTCCACAACATGTGAGATACATTAATGAGCATTAGGGTAAAGTGAACAAAAGGATTATGGGTAGGTAAATGAAGGATATGAGGAACCAGAGGAATTAAGAAAATGATAGAAGGATAATGGAAAAAGGAGATTAGAATGATTTATGGATATGGAAGTAGTAAATTTATGGGACTAGAAGGATTATAGAAAATGACATAGAATAATTAGGGAAACAGAAATTTTAAGTTAAGGAGAGGAGAAAAGGAATACAGTAATAAGAAAGAGGAATAAAATGAGGAGTAGGGTTTCATAGTGGAGAAGGATGGGGTAAAGTGGAGAACTTAATACGGAGAAAGGATTAGGAACATGGTCTGGAACAGATTGACGATAACTTAAAAAGTGAGATTAGGATCAACAGAATGGCAGTGGCTATTGTTAAACTAGTTTTAAATGAATTCGTAATTATCATTGGATCTTATTGCCCTAATTTAATCCATACATACAATAACATCCAATCAGAATTAGGAATTTAAAACTGGTGTAACTATAGCCACTGCCTTACAGAAAAGGGGATCAGGAAATCAGGGGTAAAGATGAGTTGGATTAGTTAATTCAAGAGAGAAATTAATTTAATGTAATTTGGATATAATTAAATTATGTTTCTAATTCAGATGTGTATTAATATATTAAAATAATTTAACATCTTTGTAATTAATGGTTAAATGTGAGAAAAACAAGAGAGTGAAAAGTAAAGATTACAATGAAAGAACATGACATTGAGAGTAGAAAAAATGGAATTCTTCACAAGTGAAAGTCACATTAACAGAGTTATAATGATATACAAAACTAATGGAATACATTTTGGAATAATTTCAACTTAAATTCAGCAAACTGGAATATAAACACAAAACATGTAAATGCACCAATCATTTTTAGAAGACAACCTTATAAGCCTTGAAAAGAGACAGGGTATACAGAGAGCATTGAGGGTGCCTTGGTGAGATAATCATCTCTGTCAACATGAGAAAATGTAATAATAATGGTAATGATGATAATTGAAGATAATACAAAATGAAAGAGAAATATGGTATGAATTTGAAAATTAATTTCCCACTGACACAACAGTTAACAACAAGTATGGGCTTAAAGTCCAATCAGATTATGAACTTTTTTCAAGTCAAAGAAAAGAAAATATTTTCTTAGCCAATTAACAAAGGAATAAAAGCAAATACTAAACAATATTATTCTTGGTAGACCATGGTTGAGGCTGCAAATTTTAGGATGGCACTTCCAGACATCCGTAAATGCCAATCTTAACACTTTAGTTTTACATACTCTACATGAAATTGTAGTACCGTATTTACTTGAATGAACTCCTGGGCGTTTATTGTTGAGAAGGATTTTGGAGGGGATGTATATTCGAGGGAGGCGTTCATTTTTTTTGGTGTAAAATGGATATGTATACTCAAATAAATGGCCATTAATTTCAATGTAAATGTGGAACTACAACACATACATTGTAATTACCATCAAAATGTGAGGGTAACTTAGTTGATTTCAACCAGGTAAGAAAAAAAGTAATTCTACTGGAGCAGAACATTAATAGAATGTGTTGAGAATGAAGCACTTTTTAAATTTGTTCAGTCACTTAGGGAGGGGCATTTATTCGAAAAGAAAAATAAACACCTTGGTTTTATTTTAAATGAATGGTGTTTAGTCCAGAAATTCTGATTATTTGAGACCAGAGGTAATTTGCTTATCTAAATAATGTGATTTTGATTGCCAATCCTTAATATTGTGATCTAAAAGTACAATTTGGGCCATTTTAAGATAAAACTCTTTCTGGGAAACCTACCAGGGATTTTTAATTACGAGACCCACCTGGAAATTCCCGAAGCCACCACAATTTTGGACCCTCAATGCTCAACATTCAGGCTGATGTGGAAGACAAAAACAACTATGAATCAAATGCCCTTGACTCTATTTCAATGAACTACAACAAATTGAAGATGGATGAAATAACATATATGAACAAAAACTGAGACAATAAACTGTAACATTAGCTGAGGGCAGTGTTAGCTATGTGGCCTGTTTTAACTGCTTATTTTAAATCAAACTTTAATTAAAATTTAGAAAATAATCCAGAAATGAAATCCACTTTGTCATTTAAATACAGTACTTTTATGCTAACAAAAGCTAAAATAAATCTTCATCAAAAACATTTTGAAAAATATCACAGACTTAAATTCATTACAAACAAAAAATAAAAGTTAAACACAACTTTAATGCAAAATGACATTAAGAAGAAGTTTGAAAAAAAAGTAGTGATGTTTTGAAGAGGATCTGAATTGCCTTCGTATCTTGTTAATTCCATGCTACTGGAGGGTTGAACTCCTTGTGTTGTACTTCAGACTACCCGTCCTTCTGAAGCTACCTCGGCTCTGTAAATGAAGAAAGTTAGATAGGTGCGTGAGGAAACGTTAGTAGGTCAACGAGACGTGCAAATTTTTAATCTCTTAAGCAACATCAACTATTTTTTAAAAGAAAATTTACTATTTTCTGATTTAAATATAAATTGGAAAAATATATCAACAAGTTATTGCTCAATTTGGAGGATTACAAAAAATATATTGAGATGTTCATCAATAAATCTGTTAGCACTAATTAACAGACTATAGAGGTAGACCCAGGAGAATATCCCCTCCCACTCCATTTCCCCCCTTCATTCAGACTGTCAAAACTGACAATTCAACACTAAAACTAAATATAAAACTGTGGCCCATCCTTTGTTTTCAGTTTATTTCAGTCTTAAACTGAACACCATAAAGGTTTGTAACACTTTTAAGAAAGGCTCTGGAGGAAATACGTTTTCCTAAGACACAAAAGCATACTTGACTAATAACTTGGAAACCATTAATGAGATATAAATTTTTGAACATTTAAAAACTGAGGGGAAAAAGGGGCATACAGTAACCCTCCTTTTTTCCTCAGTTTTTAAATATTAAAAAATCTGTATCTTATTAACCGTTCCTGAGTTTTTCGTCAAATACCGGTATGGTTTTTGTGTCTTTGAAAAACCAGTTGCACAACGTATCAATTTTTTTTTCCTACGGAGCCTGACTATAAAATATTTAGCAAAGGTCCTGTGCACACCTTATGTAATAATTAGGTTTTTTTTGTGTGAATTAGGAATATAAAGCAACAATCGTATATTTATCAAAGATTTGTGAGGAGGTCACAAACTGCAGAAGTACAGAGCTATTAAGCAAACTAGGCAAATATTCTTCATTTTTAATTGTTGACTGATTCTGGGCTTAAAATTTACCAACTGTAAACATACGCTATAGTGTTTTTCCCAGCAATAAACAGGTATTTTGAAAAATTTTCACAATTTATGTTTTCGTAGGATGATTAAAAACTAAATCCACTAAATTCATCATCGATAACTGAGCTATATACTTTTTTTGAATTGAAATATTCAACAAACACAGAAATTCTAGTTTAGAAATGTTTTTATAAGTGTAGGAGACAACTTGTTTTTAAGATTCTTCAATTATTTAAGTTGAAAATCCGCATTCTTATTAAACCAGAATACGTTTTATAAAGAAAATACTTACATTCAAATTAATCAAATTAGGAAATATTCCAATTTTTTTTAAAATTTATATATCTAAATGTAGTTGTTACAAGCATTGAATCAATCAGTCAACATGGTATTCATTAAAAATGATTACAAAAAGATTGCAGCAGAGTTGATGTTGCTTAAGAAATGTAAATAGATAGATAATAATATAAAAGAGAAAAAAATATTCCAAAGTGAATGAAAAGATCTTTAAGTATATTTTGAAATTAAATCAAATAAATAATAATTAAGTTATTTCATAAGCTTCAGTAATAGAAAACCAAAAATGAGTGTTGTTATAATAATGCTAAGTGAAGTGTAGGTAGCAAGCATAAGTTGTCTGTAACCAGTAAAAAAAATTGAAATATGAAATGCCACATGCCTATAGAACTACATAATCAGATTTTGCCCACCCCCTCAAAGAATTTGCCAACTCTAAAATATGTCCTACTTTTTGACTTTTCCTAGACAAATTTCCCCCTATTTTCAATAACGTCACATTTTAATACAGTAAAATTTGTCAATTCTGCATTAAAATATCTGTGCAATTTGCTAGATTAAATTTGTTATATATACCTTGATATCCTATTTTGTTTAGTAACCTAACGAGCACTAACTATACATACCGGTATTAATTTCCATTAATTAGACATTCAAGGTTAATTACTCATTAAGAAATATACTGTATGAATCAATGATGAGATCACTCTTAAGTCATCAGAAACTCACTGGACAACAAGACTGAAATCATCAGACACTTCTAACTTATTGTTCAGTCACAAAAGAAAGTTAATATCGGCATGTTACTAATTTTACATTTTACTGGTCCTCCCACAAAGAAAAACATCATTTAAAGAAAGTATTGTAAAAGATCATAAAAGTACACAAGGTTTAAAGTTAAGTATGTTGTGATAAAATTATTGACAAAAAAATAAAACAATATTATCAATAACTACAATGGAAAAATACAACAAAAAAAATACTATAATAGCAATGAGTAAAAAAATTCAATAATAATAATAATAATAATAAACATAGATAATGATTCATGGGTTGTGCATAAATTTCATTGGCTTGTGCATAAATTTCATTGGCTTGTGTAATTTCAAGCTATGTCATCTACATTGACTAATACCTCTACCAATGCATTAATGAAAATAACAAAAACTAATAATACTACATACTATATAGTAGTTATGCATTATTTAAAAGCATTGCTCATAAAGTGAGATTGATACAAAAAGAAGTTAAAAAAGATAATGAATCAGATGAAGAAAATTTACGAAGAAAGAAACTAATCACATACTCAACTGGTTTTACAACTCTAGATTGATTTAGAAATGAATGCAATTAGAAGAAAGATGGAAATGAAATAAGAATAAGGTTTTGTTAGTACAGTAATATAATTTGCACTAAACCCAACAAATAATTGTACTACTTTACATTGCATCATATCTACGGCATAATGCCCCTCATATTGATTATCTGGACAGAGTCTAGTACAAAAGTGCCATTTCTGGACTTACAATACATTTTAAAAATAATGCTGAACATACATGGCTAGTTAGAATAGCACCTCCTGGGTGAGATAAGCTTCCGTTGTTATATACTTTTTAATTACATAAATAAATAGTGTAACCAATTATCTTTATTTTGCATTGCATAATGTTTTCTTGATATTCCAAGCAACTACTTTCAGTTAAAACTACAGTTACTGTAAATCGTTATACTAGTTGATTTAATACTGAGACAAATATTAAGGTTAATAAAATGTTTTAATGTTTTTATAAAAATAGGTTTATATATGCTATCTCTATACAGTGGAAAATTAAAAGGGCAGAATTTATTTATTGCATTTAATTAAATAACATGAAAGTAACTTGGTATGGAGATACACCTCCACTGGTGTTAATTAAAAATTAATTTTAATAATTATTATACTAAATACCTTTTCTGATAGTAAACCTTTCACCAGGAACAGTTAGTAAATGCATTGTTTTATTAGTAAGTGATGATCAATTCTATAATTATTATATAGACTTATAAAAACTTGGTTATATCTTGTTTGTTTTATAAATATTTTTTTCTCCAGCCTGTTAGTGGAGGTTCTTATTGCCATTGGTTGTGGATTGATTAAAATAAAATAAAATCATATAAAATGGCAGAATTCATTATTGTAATTTCAGCAAATATTTATAAATTCAATTAAAATCCTTCACTATGAGTGGTTTGATGTACAGTACTATGTTTATAATTAATTTCCGTAATGGAAAATCATGTTTTTCTTAATATATCTTTACAAGAAAAAAACTATAATAAAACTCTATATTTTAATCTCCTAGGATTAATTCTTTCAACAGAATGCTAGAAAATGCCAGTTTTTCTAAAGCATTTCACAGATTTTTTAAGTTAATATGAAGAAAAAATATTAGGAATCAAAAAAGGAAAAACAATTTTACTATAATCAAGATAAGTATGAAAATGCCCATTTTTATAGCACAAGTAAAATTGGCACAGTACCAATCAATTGTACTGTCTATTTTTCTCTCTTTAATAATAATAATAATAATACCGTAATAATACATCACAATGATAATTAAGGATATACAGTACTATCTGTATTGAGCAATTATATAATTGAAGAATAGTAGTCAATATTTAAATTGCTTTACTTGTATATTTAGGTTATTAGCCTTTAATTGAAATAAGAAAGATAATATTATTTTCCTCTCAAAATAATATTCCTATATTCTTTTGTTTTTTATTAATTGAATGGATATCATATTTTAGGATTTTCTTAACAAAATAGTTTGTAGGAAAAGTTATACCTTATTTAAGCCTTTTATTTGAGCAATGTAAGGTTAAATTTGTTTATCGTTTTTCAGATTTCCTGTAGGCAGAATTTGAGGCTTGCCATCCAAAAACCAGCATCACTGACCAAAAAAAATTGAAAACTGACTTTTTAAATATTCTTATAAGCTTTGAAATGATGAGTCATTTACTGGAATTGACTACTATTGCCAAAGTTATGAGTAAAAGTATTACAGCTTCTCTGTACTAAAGTATACGCTGCTGCCACATTCTTATGCTAGTTACTCAGTTTAACATTTAGTGACAGTACGCTGGTTTTGGGATGGCATGCCTCGAATATTTAAATATATTTCCAAGTGAATTCACTTCATATTACTTGACAGAATTTCAGATTTTTGCCCATCTAGGCTAAGAGATCTTTTCATTTTTGTAGGAGACTTAAACCTGCGAAAGAAACGTTTAAGCCTTTTGTGTCGCCCTACCTCTGAGTTTCTAGAGGATGTTGAGCCACTTGGTCGTTTGGAAAGAGCCTCCGTCGAAGCGTGGTAGCTCCGCTGTTTCAACTTCGGTGATTGCCCAACATGACGCCTTGAAATATTCTCCATGGATGAATACATACTACTACTTCTAGGCCTGGACCTGTTATGTGACAATCTATACCTAACTTCATCTACACTCTCACTGTCGTTCTCTTCCTCGCTGCCAAATTGGTTATACCTAGGATCATTAACGTAAGTGGGGTAGTAAGCAACGTCCGTTCTTTGCGTCACAAAATGCATGTTAGGTAGCTGTGCTGTTTGTCTGGTTTCATACGGAGATTGGTACGGAGACTGTCGCACATGGGGATTTCCTGATGGAGGTAGGCCGACTACAGGTAGGTTTTCTGTGCTTACGTTCAAGGTTTTGCTACTTCCGTAGCGTGTTGAGTAGCGTGGAAGTGGTTGTGGCGGCTCCGGAGCAAAGTCAGGAGGAAAGTCTGGTTCAAAGTCGATGTCCGAGTCTGATCCAAATTGTTGGCAATCTTCATCCTGAGTTTCTAATTCCTGCTGGTGGAACCGTTCCTCTGCAATTTTATTGTCCAAGGGTTCGCCACTATCCTTCACAACACCCTCATCAATTTCTTCTGTAAAAGATAAAGGTATGAATATATAAATAAATAAAATAAAATAAACAACAAATAAATAAAACAAAGCAGCAAAATATATCAAAATAAACAACAAATAAAATGCATACACATATGAATAGGTAACTAAATAAAAACATTTCAAAAATGTTTGCATAGGAATTTTCATCAGAAAGAGAAAAACAGCATTCCTAGTAACAAATACAAAAATACGCACTATAAAAACATAATAAAACAAATATAATTAATAATATATAATAATTAATTAATATATAAATATAATTAATATATACAGTAGTACAGCAATAAACACAGGTAACTGTTTTTTAATAAAGACAAAATATGCCTAATAAAATGATAAATTTCATTCATATTTTAATTTTAATTATATTTTTGTGCATCGTTAGAAGGAAGACTTAATTTTCAAACATTGTACATTACTGTATTTGAGTTTGACTAAATGAATTTGAATTAAATTGTCTATTCACAAAACTGAGTATGACAAAACACAGCAAAAAGTGGGAGGCCAGTAATAGAGAAATATCATTTTTAAGTTCATGAGAGCTTTGTTTCACCTTCTGTTTCTTCCTGAATTGTTCTGTCAATGATCACTTCCTTCTTATGTTCATCTGATTGGTATCGGCGGATTTGGTCAATTAAAGTGGCTTGACCCTGTCAAAAAAAAAACCAAAAGTAGCTTAATGTTTGTAAACATTATGAAATATAAGGAAGTATGTAATGTTGATGATAAAATATATAGAAGTTATTGACCCCCATCTGTAGAGCATAATAATAATAATAATAATAATAATAATAATAATAATAATAATAATAATAATAACTATATTTAAATAAGGAAACACTTCATTGGTGTTTTTGAACAAGGCCGTAAAAGACAATTCAAATCAACAAAACATAATTTAAATTTATATGGTAAAAATAGACAAATTACATTTACAAAAGAAAACCATACTGAATGAAACTTAACAATAACTAATCTAAATGATCTTAAATACACTTACATCATTAACTGAATATATGGCACAATTCATACCCCCCCAGAAAAGTTTTGCACCGCATGTGCCCCTTCCCACTGAATACAGTTAAACTTGCCTAAGTCGACTGTGCCTAAGTCGAATAATTTCTAAGTCAATCTTAATTTACATGCCAAATTGTTGTGTTTTCCATTAATTAACAATCTGTAAGTCAACTTTTATCAAAGTCAAACAATATTTCAATGGCATTTTGGATTCTACCGCGGCAACTCTACTTACAAGAAAAATAATAGTTTACAGTATAGCACAATGAGTAATACAAAAAAATCTCTTTAGATTACAATTTGTTATATTTGTGTTTATCATGGTAATTATTTATTAGTGTTCAGTAATTTCTGAATAGTAAAATCCAATTGCATCTAAAGATAAAATTATCTAAAATTTCATCCTTAAAAAAATAAACAAGTAAAATAAAATAAAATAAATAAAAATAATAAATAAAATAGTTTCTGAATAGCCTGTATTTTAAGCAGATTTGAAATTCCTATGTGAATGATACAAGCGTAACCTCAGGGAAAAGGCACTATTTAAATTAAATGACCCTTATTATTATTATTATTATTATTATTATTACTATCCTTAATTGTAATGAAATTGAGCCTCCTTCGAAATGGGATAGTAAAAATGCCATGTTATAGTGATGTTGATTATGTGTTCAAATGGATATTGCTTCAAATCCAATGCATTCCAGTGGCACTGCAAAAAGTATTCAAAAAATGCAATCTTCAGGATAATGATGCTACCCTTGAATGCAACAGTAGTCCATGCCAAATATAGCAATCAAGATACGACCAGGGTAGCAGCTTCGTAATAGGCCTATACAGTAATAAGAAGCCTATTTTGATTTATACCCTACAGTAGTTCTGTGGGTATCTGCCTACCTCTGTATCCCTCCAAATAATTTACTACCGATTCAATGTACCAGCATTTCCACAAGGAAAAGGCCAGAATATGATTTGTATGAGTAGCATTAACACCATAAAAAGATTGTTATAGATTCAAACATATAAAGTAACCTAAGCAGCTGCAGATTTAGGCCCAATGGTCTATTAAACTGTTGGCCAGCAAGACAGCTAAATATCGTTGTGGGGATGATTGGGACAAGGGGAAGTGAGGGTTACATATTTGAGAAGTCAGCTGCATTTTCTATCAAACTTTGTCAAACATGATCCTGAAAATCCTAGCTTACATGAACCAGAGATTTTTCATGACATGTAAGACGTGACTTTTTTTATACCTTGGATTGCTAACTCACTGTCCAGCAAATAACAATTTTGAATAAAATATAATTTATTTTTGTCCTATTAGTGCACACACCTGCATAAAAAAAATTGAAATTTCAAATATATAGTACCCCCTGATTTCTCTTTTCATTTTGCCTACTGCTGGCCTAAAATCGAATAAGAGATATTTTTTCTTCACTAATAAAGCAACTATCAATCTGATTACATCATACTGTTACTTTGTTTGGGATGGAAAGCATAGGCCTATTCGTGGACCCTGCAGATTTATGTCCAATGGTCTATTCAACTGTAGGCCCGCAAAACAGCTAAATATTGTTCTGGGATGATTGGTAGGTACAAGGGGAAGTCAGGGTTAAATATATTTGAGAGGTCAGCTGTATTTTCTATCAAACTAGTTTTGAGAAAAAAAAAGACAGCAATAGGACCTTGAACAAACAGCAATAGGATCTCAAACAAGGGCTCTACAGTCCCCTTTATTACTACTGTAGTATTTTACAACACTTGTAATAGTAATGGTAATCGATATAGCACCTTTTCCAGAGTATACAAAGCGCTATGTACTAACTGTAACTTGTTTCATTGACTTTCTTGTCCCCTGGGTCTCTTCTTCATGTCTGAGCTACCAGGTAAACTGGTACCAGGTACTCTCGTCTGTCCACAACAGGGGATGTACAGATACGGATACAAATCTTTTATTGTCATAAAAATACAAGGTTCAATTATGAAATTTTCCTTCCTTATTTCAAATCTACTCCAGTATGTATGGACGAGTTTGTACTCCGGGGTGACCCCCTACTCTTCTCGAAAGATATGCTGGGTTCTTTAAAGTGCACATGAGCATTTGTGTACACTGGGCCTATGGTTTATAGTCCTTATCCGAGAAGACCTGTTCCCCCACCAGAACCATAGGCGAGCATGTGCCGATATTATGGCTGTATGTTGCGGCGCCACTGCACTAACCGCTCATCCATCCAACATATATGCCACATTGTGATACTAAAAAACAGGAGAACTGGCCTGTGTGGTGGGTTCGGGAGGAGTGTATCCCCCATTACACAGGGATCGCTACTTAATGTATCATAAGGGTCATTTTTCTTATGTTTATGTAGTCTTTACTGACCAGACACCTTGCAATCATAATCCAGTGTATACAAGGCAAGCATGACTTTGCAGCGCTCACATCCACCTCACACCACTCATAGACAGGCTATGCTGTTGCAGAACAAAAAAAAAATATTGAAAGATAACCTAAATATTGAGGTTTTTCGTAGTATTTTATTGCAATAAAAGACAATACTGTACAAGTAATATACTATATTAGTACACCTATGCAACTTTCTTTGTAAAACGTAAGACAAAAAATTGGCCAGGAGTCGGTCACCAAAATGCGAGTCACCTGGCTAAAAAACAGGAGTGTTGGCATGTATGCTTGTATTTTGAACTTTTTTTCTGCCTCCTTCGGCGACCTTTCAAAAGTTCAGGTATAAAATGTCTCGTCTGGGAATGGGAAGGTGAAAGGAATAAAATATTTAGGAAGTCACCTGTATATTCTGTCAAACTAGTTTTAAAAATTATTTTGTCAAGTATGTTCTTGAAAATCCTCATTCTAAACCAGAGAAATTTTTTTTTATGACATGACATTTATCTGACTTCTCAGCAAAGATCATAATATGAAACTATAGCCTATTCATTTAATGATCAATGTTATTAACCTGAATTTAAATATTTTTTAGCATGTAACAGCAAAGCTAATACATCTTGCATGCATTACTGGTAAAAACTGCCTTCCATGTTTTAGCAACATTGGATATATTTAGGTTTAACAATAAAATGTTTATAGTTGGTGCTCATATTAAGTAACAATAGCCCACTTAAGAGTATATTGTCATAACATGATTGTAACTCTGGCCAGATAAGAATCATACATATAGTTTTATGACCCACTTAAAAATAAATTTGAATTACTAAATAACCTACAGTAGGTGCCAATATAAAGAGATGAAAATAGGAACAATAATAATTTAGTAGTACTGTCTGTATATACTGTTTCCTTTAGAATGGGATACAAAGGAATGGCAACGCTATTACCCCTGGTCATTGGATCATATTGGCCTAGTCATTGGATCATGAAGTCCAAACTTCTCCACTCCCTCATTTTTTATTTTTTATTTTATTTTTATTTTATTCAATTTCCAGGTAACATACAAAAATACAAACAAACAGTGGAGCACCCCGTGGATTGCCGAAAGTACATAAGTACTATCAGGCGGCTCTCCAATGCAACACCATTACACAAACATTAAAATTTAAAAATTAAAGCTGCCTAATAAATAATCGAAGAGC
>NW_022741618.1:543233-575882 GCF_011630105.1 Anneissia japonica | reverse complement strand
ATTAGTTCCCCACCAATAATTTCAAGACTCCTAGATATGACACTGGTTGCTACTCCCACAATAAATATAATTAAAACGACGATCACATGTATATTCAGTTTTCTCGTGTACCGTGTCCTTACTCAATCAACGCTACAGAACAATCTCATATTCATTGTCAGCTGTCTGCCACAGTTATAGGCTATTGGATACGAACAGCCAGGTGCCAAGTTTAGTATACCTGCCCGCTATAACTTGATTACCATACTAAATGAATGTTATTGCCCAATAGGAAACTTGAATCCGACAAGGGATTCCCCCTGTCATTGCTAGTCTTTAGTGAGCATCGAAGAAATGGAAGTAGATTCCTTTCGTGTTGCACATTTCAGGAAAACGATTTTTATTTATATTGAGAAACGAATATTTCCACATACTGTAAAAAGCATGATAAAGATGACTAACATTTTGCATATTTTTAGATAGATTTACTAAATATTTTGTATTTATTTCACCAGTTATAAATATATATAATCAATGAATTATCCATTTTTGAGAAAAATGTGTTGTCTCCTTCAAACCAAAGACCTTTGGTCACTGTTTGGATGGTCTACAAACTGAGCTATGAGCACAGCACATGCAATGAATAATAAACCTTATGATAGTAATCAATTATTGATTTTTTTTTCTTAATTGCATTGTTGAAGAATGATTGGAATTGAATCAAAATTATTTACATATTAAATTACCAGTTTTCATTACTTAAATTATGTCCAAATGTGCTTGTAAAAGCATAAAAATGCTCTAGAAATATAAGTATCTTTATATTGTTAAAGATTTGAATTGCATAGTGTACAATAAAAAAAAAACCACATAATTAACAAGAGTGAACCTTGAAGCTGAACCCTGGTAATCAAGATGCTTGCCTCCAAATTCCAGTGTCCTGGGTTCAAATCCTGGAAGACATTAAGATTTTTTCTCACGATTAAAACAAAACTCTGCTTCAGAGCCTCTAGTGCAATTCCGTCATGTAATTGGCAAGTGTACTTGCTCTTACTTTGTGAAAGAAAAAGGATAGAGAATCCATCGAAGCCATTAGGGACATTCGCTGCTTTATATATCAAAGTCTCTCTATGACTGGGTCCGGAATGAAGATCTCTGTAGACGGACAGTAGAAATAAACTGGAGCTACGCAATTGAACACAGAAAAGTGAAATGGTATGGCTGTCTAATATGATTACTAACTGAAACACCAGCCAAGACAGCAAATAGACAAAGAGAAAATAAAAATGTTGAAAGGCCTAGAGGAAAGCTTGAATTAACGTGGAAAGCGACCACAAATAAGAAATTAGTATTAGTGGCGCATCTACTAATTAGCCCAACTACAGTATCTCACTCTAACGGAAGTACTTCAATGGAGCCAGCATGATGTAGATAGTAACATGGAAGCCAAACGCAAGGAAGTTAATGGTACCACATTTATTATTGATAACAACCATGTCCCACCAAAAACAGCATCCAATGGAGCCAGCTCATATCTAGGGATAGCAGATGTTCATAATGATGAACTAATAGTGGAAGGAAAATTATATTATTAGCAATGATTAAACTTAATACCCTATGACCAAAAAAGCCAAGTATGTTAACTAATAAGTTGCATTGCCCCTTTCAATCACAATAAATCAAGCTACCATTGAGTTGAGTTGTTAAGATTAACTTCTGTAAACATTTTTTTGTTTTCATTAAAGATACCTAAACATCACAAACAAAAAAAAAAAAGACAATTTCTTAATTTTTTCAGATGGGGAAAATCTCCCAATACTGGTTACTTGCACTACTCCTTTGGAAAAACACAGAATAAAAATGATTCATTCTTTTCCTTACAGACTAAACCTTTGTAAATTATCATCTGACCCAACCCAGATTTACCTGTAATTTCCAGGTCAGGCTAACTTTAGCTAACAATCTACAGACCCAGGGTCCAAATCGTGTTTGCAACCTTTCCAGTACAGTACTTAATGTCTTCTCCAGCTACATTAGAATAATTTTACTTCTCTCGTTCCCTTCCTCCATTCATCCTCACTTTCTTTTACATTATGGTGCAAAACATCTAGAAAACCATTAAACATTCTAACATCATTAAATGCGGGTTTCTGAGGAAAACCATTTTTTTATTTCTTGAAAAACTGGTTTTTTTAAAGACACAAAAAGCACATTTGACTAAAAGCACGAAAATGGTTAAACGGTTAATGAGATACAGGTTTTTGAATATTTAAAAATTGTATTAAATCCAAAAAAACCTTCCTTCGGAGCCTGGCTTTAAGCAATAAAGCCATGCCTAGCCTACAGTATATCTTGTAACCATCTTTGTGAAAGCCTTGGACTTGGAAAAAGGTAAAACCTTAAAAAAAAAACCCTTTAAATAGACGAAATAAATTTGTCTTTTACTTGGCCTTATGGAAAAAAATAATTGATTTAGACAGATATTTTTGTAGTAATTCATCCTTATTTGATCCTTTTAAATGAGCTTTTCAAAATTTTAATAGAATTTTTCAGTTCTCCTTCCCCCTTCCCCAGATTTGATTACAGACAGTATGTTTTTAAAATTGAGAAGGAAACTAATTATACATTATTATAGCACTGCCCTTTGCCTTGTGATTTGAAAGTGCGCACTGTACAATCTTGTTACATTTTTGTTTATTAAATTACATACAATGTTTTACAATCTTAATTTGATCCTTGGAATTATGTCTTGCCACTGATTAGTTCTACAGCCAACAGCCTTATTAGAAACAAACCAATGTGCAGTATGCTTTCAATTTATTACAGATTAATTTACATTTTAAGAATATTTTTTTAAGTTGAAGTGTAATATGAGCTGATCTTTATCCACTTGTGTGTAGCTTTTTTGCTTTAAAGATTTTCAATCGGGAGAACGACTGGGGACAGGGGGAAAGTTTTTTTGGGGCCCCATGCTCTCCCTTAGATACACCACTGAAGAGGATCGAGAATATAGATAGTTTACCCTGCTTGTGTGTTGTACTTTGCTTTTAGCGCAACCTCCAAATTATGAATAATCCAATATAGTACAGTACAGCACACACACTTCAACTCTTATCTTTATTCCACCCCAAACAACTTAGAACTTTTATGGCTAATTTATCACAACCCAGCTCAAATCAATTTCCTCCAATGCTCATAATTTCATTTCGGTATCATGAACTCTCTTTTTTTAAATTCTTAAGTGAAATCTACACGATTTCATATTCTACTATTCTCTACATTGCTTTTGGAATGCACTTTCATTGTATGTGGTTTCAATTGAAATCGGGAAGAATTTTTTTCTTTAAATGATGGCTAAATCATGATGATGCTTAAATGTTCATTACTATCATGTTGTGGTGCTTGGTTTTATGTGCAATATACACTGTTAAACCAAGTTTTAATATTGATTACAGTATGTTTGTCAGTTGACCTGGAAACATATACAAAATATTAATAACTTCAAAATGAATTATAAGAAGCAATTGTCCTTTTGTAAGTTGTGAAATTACTTAGATGAGAGCCACACACACCAACGACAACTTGCACACACCCTTATTTCAAACAAAACTTGCACATATCAGAAGCCCACAACGTACAGCACATACATGTAACATACAGTTTCCCACACCACCTTCCTCATACTATAAAATTAGAACACACTTTCAGAACCTTGGTCAAACAGATTCCTCAAACACTGTAATTCTATGTTAAATAAATATTTATTCCACATACAAATTGGCAGCATATTTCATAATACAAAAAGTAGTACTGTACTGTCTGTACTGACATTCACATATCATGGACGGATCTAAGGGTTGGGGGTACATTCCCCCTAGCAATTTAATATATGACCATTCATATGGGCAAGGTTTGGAACATATCTGCCATAGCTATTGTGAACATGAACAGGTGTAGATCAAGGCTATTGTTGCAAATCACAAATATGATATGATTAGAAAATACTGTACAACAGATATGCTATCACACAGAATCTATAAAATAATAATGGTTCTGTCTGCATTATGAAGTTTTGTTGACAAATATCAGCGTGTGATTTGCTCATACCCTATTTAAAGGCATGATGACATCATATCAGACTCCCATGGACAAATCACAAATATATATCACATCAAACTTGACAGTTAGTAGCTCTATTCAAGTACCAAGAGTATCTGCATATCAAATCACACACACATTACTGTAAATTAATTCATGAGTAATCTGGGATAAACCCTATAAAATTTATGTTAAAGACTGTATGACCAAATTAGATCCATTCCCTAAGCCTCATAGTGAGACTTGGTTTCTTGTGAAAAATAAATTTATGCAAAATTATAAAGTGAAACTTTTTTAAACAGTTTTTTCCATCATTTTATCAATTTCTATGGATATTCGGAATATACAGTAGATATTAAGGCTTTCTCCTAATCAAAAAAAAAAAAAAAACAACGAACAAACATTAGTTTATACTCTTGCAATGAAGTGAAACATGGCATACTAGCACCTACAAATAATAATCTAAAATATCAAAAGCCTTAATCACTATCCACTTGCACTATCTGGGGCCATGACTGTTGTAAGCCTGAGATGGATATTCATCATCATTCACTCCATCACTCCTGTAAATTAATAAAAGTCAATTCAATTTAGGACGTTGGTGACAGAAGGCCAATGAACTCACTTAAACACACTCACATGACCAGCTTTGGCCAACGAGATGCCTCCTAAAGGTTGCTTTGTTTAATTCACATTTTTCCTTTCACATTCACATGTTCATTCGCATAATCTTTGGAAATTAGATCTTCCCTTCTAATGAGCCTCAAAGGCGCAGACTCAATTTAAATCATGACATGTGGAAGTCATCTTAAAAAGTGAATAAACAAATGAATGAAATGAGCAAAGGACAAAAAAAAAAATACAAACATAAAACTAATTTAACAAATGGTTGACAACCAAATCAAATAAACAGAAAAATAAACAAATAAAATAATGAAACCGGTCTAATAATAATAATAATAATAATAATAATAATAATAATAATAATAATAATAGTATATAATAGTAACAGTTATAAATATTCAAAAATATTTTTCCAAAAATGAAGTTCAATAAACAAGGTATAAAATTAATTTTTTAAAAATTAGAAATTAAAATCATATACAGTGAATAATAAAACAAATCAAATAAATAAATAAACAGAAAAATAAACAACTAAACTGATCAAACTGTTATAGTATGTATAATAGTAACAGTCCAGAAATATTCAAAAACAGTCCTACTATATTTCCTAAAAATTTCACTAACCAAATGTTTCTTGAATGTTTGCATGGCGAGTATCAAACAAAATCATTGACCTTTCGGTACACCATGTGTACACTAAACAAGGTATAATCAAGTCTTGGCTTTTATTGACTGATGATGTTTGCTGCATGCCCTCAGATGCTTGCAAGCAAATAATACTGTATCTTGGCCTGTTAGTCTGTAGTGCAGTATGTTCCCACAGATTACATACAACAAACTGAAAACAGGCCTTTGACAGAAAATCTTCTGCCAACATGAAATTGATTGGGACATAGGACAGCATACAGAATTGTATAAAATGACAGATGACATCACATAATAATGTTCATCTGATTAAAGTTTTGAAAAACAGAGCAAATAATAAGCATTTCTTGCTGACTGACAACGAAAATCTGAGGCACACTTATCGTCATATCTAATTTTACGGTATTATGATTGTCTGTTCACTGACATATCATATAGACCTGACAAAGAGCATGGGGGAGAACACCTACCCAAAGAAAGATTGCACCCTCAGGTACACATCCCCACCTTCTGAAAACCTGTTGAGCAAATAAATTTCACTTAAGTAGTTTAAAAGAAGAATATAGGGACAATATTATTCTTAGGTCCTCTCTAGACTATTAAATTTTATTTGACAAAACATGTGGCATGACTAAATATGGTCATAACAACATCACACTATGACCTTATATAGGCACATCATGACTAAATATAGACATCTTTTAATTGATTTTCAATTGAATGCTAACAATAGAACATTAAAATCATTGATTCAAATGTGAAATTTTAGAGTTTTCAACAACAAAGATATAGCACATAGACTAAAGTGCACAACTTGGCAATCTGTAATGAATACATTATAACTTGATACAAAAATATATTGCATGCTGAAGTCATCGACATATGCAGTGAAATTACTGATTTAATCTTAAAGAATATTAAGTCCACAGACATGTGTATTCAGTTAAGCTGGAGCCTCAAATAAAATAAAAACAGCTCAGTTGAATATGCACTGAAAATCGCAAAACTTGCTCAACATTTGTTCACGAGTTGGTTTCTGATATGAAATCACTTGCGTCATCATAATCAGCTGTTGTCAGTCCACTGCAGGACAAAATCCATAGCACACTGCCTACACAGGTCTCTGTTTATGTTATGTATCAATTCACGCTTTCTTTTCAATTCATGCTTCCTTAATATTAATGTATTTCGTCTATCATCTTGTTCTTTGTTTTCTTCCTCCACTCCTTTTCCCTTCATTGAAGCCTAGACGGTTGAGGCTATATTCCATCCGTTGCCTGCCCTACAAATGATGTCCTGCTTATGTCCATTTCCTCTGCTTTTATTTGATTGTTTTCACTTGGTGTGCAGCAGGATTTAGTAAGACTTGTTATAACATAAGTGCCCATATCACTTGCATTACAGACACAAACGAATATTTATAAAATTTAAATTACATTATAAAGTTGTTAATTATTTTTAAAACACAGAACAGTATGAGACCGCTTGAGAATGTTTTAATTTGAAGATTTAAAAATCTTCAAATGTTTGCCTCCTCAACAGAACATGAGATCATTTTTGGAAAACAATTTGCATCTACTTGAAAAAGGTGTCAATTGATGATATGCCTCACTAATAACGATGATACGAATTAGAAACAATGCTCCCACATAATTTCATGAGATATCAACATCAGATTATTTCACAGCTGTAGGTGTGCAGTAGTCATCACATAGCCATTACAGTGTCCTCACTCTAATCCAGTCCGTTTCCAACTGTCACCAAACACCAAGAGGCTCTTCAATTTACAACCTATTACATCACTCCATTTCTGCATATTGTAATGATTTTCGATTCGTTTCTTTTAACATATTTCAGATATAATCGGCCTGTAGGATATTCAAGCTCATTTTCACTTTCCAAAATTATTCAGCAGCTTTTCCTGTAGATTCTAATTTGTGCCATTTATATTTTCACATTGACTTGAATATCCCATGATCTTACAGTAGTATATAATCATTGTCTATAGGATATAATTATAAATGAGCAGGCCACATAAACTATTATACACCACCAAGAGGAGTTCTAACCAAAGCAATTACCTAAAATAAACAAGTTTTATACAGTTAGTAGTTCAGACAAGTGAAGTTTCTTAGTAGCTTGTTTATTATTTGGTGTCTTCTGGTGGCGGTGATAATAAATGCTCTTCTAGAAAACTCCTTCAACAAGATCTGATTAATTACTCTCATCAAAATTATTGGTGATCTTCTGATTAGATTTGGTCAATGACCTTCTTCATAAATGATCTTCTAGCAGACTTGATCACTGACCATAAGTGGATTTGACCAGGGATCTTTTGTTCATTAAATATATGATGGGTCTTGTGAACATCAATTCTTCTGGCAGACTTTCTATGATTTTCTGTTGCACTTATAACTTAACCTTACAAATACATAAAATTTATTTTTCAAGTTATTAGCAGAAAACAGGCAGAGTATCCTTTACTAAATATAATTTACCTGGTGGCTATTACAGTTTAATAAAGATATAGTTACATTTACAGTAAATAAATTCAACATAAATTTGATGAATTATATCACAATTTTATAGATAAAAGATATACTGCACAGAAAAGATAATGCTCTTCTTACAGTAGGACCAATGGACATGAAATGTAGTAGTAATCATCCTTTACTGGTTACATGGTTTACAATCCTAAACATTTCGCAACAAAAAGACCATTCGAATAATGTTCAATATAAATGATTTTTCCAAAATAAATTGATCAATTCAATGGTAGAATGATTAATCATGATGGATTTAAGTTACAGAACTTTTTTCTTTGTCTTGGAATGCATGAAAAAAACTTCACTTTCTTTTCAATCAGGAAGCTTGCAATTTACAACACATTGAAAGGCTGTAAACTAATAGATCTTTAATAACAAATATATGCCCCAAAGTTAGTAATCTCATTGAGACATTAATCATGGTTCAACTGAATTAATTCCAAGCTCAATCAAAAAAGTGTATAAAGATGTATTGTCCCAAGAAAAAATACAAAAAATAAATCATAAAAACCATTTATTTGAATTTGAAGTTCAATTTGAAGTAACATAAAAATTATAAACCTCAACACAGAAATCACTTTAAAAAAAAATGTTTACCCATGATTTTACAGCAAAAAATAATAGCACTTTCAGTGTTTTTATTATTTTCATCATTATCCAATATATTTCAAAAATCAGGGTACACATTTTTAAAATTCCATATATAAAAGATGTAATTTTAAAAAAGACTACTTTTGCATATTTGCACAATGTACCAATGATTTTGGAAAAAAACATGTGACCGTCATCAAAATAACAAATACATTTTGTCACCATTTCAGATGTTATAACTGATGTATTAAAGAATAAGCAGTTGCATACCAGTATGAGATATCATTAGTTCATTCAAGCATGGACCTAAGCAGCCATTTAATGGGCAATTGAGGTGAGGGCAAGAAGTTCAGGGAGATATAATATTCCAAAACATGACATAACACAATGATTCTAGTAATTTATTATATTATATTTTGTACTTTGTTTCAAGTGGTTCTTCTGGCACATCAAAAGCCCTCTCATAGAAAAATATTTATAATTATATTCCATATTATATAATATCACGACATACAGTTACAAAAATATTGAAACTTTAATATTTAATGACTATTACTTCTGACAATTTTAAGTATATTTAAAAAAACAGTCATTACATTATTTAAAATCATGGGCATACCCCAGGCACACCTTCCTTCCCATGGCTGCAAATTACTTCCACTAAGTGAATTAAAATGCTAAAAATGTTTTCACTGGAATATATATTTAGTTTGTACTTCCTCAATTTTTGCACTCCCGGTTCTGCTATTTCAAGTTTTGCTCACCCCTCCCCCGGATAAAAGCAGACTACGCCCCTGAAAATTATTAAAATCGCAAAGCTGGGGTAATCCATATTCAGGTACTTGTAAGTGCAGAATTAGTTGCCATTTAAGTATAATTGAGATAATGATAAGAAATTCATATTACTCTAAAGACACAGCAACAGAAAAGCAAAACAAATGACAAAGAAACTCGAAAGGCAAGGAGATCCTCCAGGCAAATGGAGATTCAATGTAGCACAAACGCCAAGGAAATAATGCCATTTGTTGGCAATACGCTATCTTAATCCACATCAGGTTACATGGTTCTGCATTTTGACAGTTGTGCTCAAACTATCAGAAAATTTGCTGTTAATATTTTTCCCAGGACATTTAGCATCGTGAAATTGCGTGTAGGACTGGGATAAGAAAGATTATGTTTTCACAGGAATAAAATGTTGTGTAAAAGCCCACAAACTGCACTACTCTTGCTATCATAAATTACACAACCACATTCATGTACAAAATAAATCATATTTTTATACTATTACTGACTATTATCTACTAATTCAGATGTGTATGGCAGACAACATATGCTACACTTTTCTTTACTCTGCCAATTTTTTGACAATTTGAATATTATGTAGGTTATGTCAAAGATAGGATGTCGCATAGTCAGCCTTTTCAGTCGCTAACTCGTCATACACATTGCCAGTGTCATATCTAGGGGGTGCACGGGGACATGGTCACACCCCAAAAAAAATCATCGCTTCCTCAGTAGCCCACACCACAAAAAAAAAAAATGCTCAATCAGTTAAAATCTCCTTATTTTGCTAGCTGGTGTTTCCCTTACCTAATCATCGAGCTCCTGCCCCTCTCCCACCTTAACCTTTGCACTGCCTATCAGTACCCCCATTTCAAGACTCCTATATACACCACTGCTCAAGGCTGGAACATTAGTGCCATATATATATTTAATTTCATTACTTTAAATTTCCTCACAGTATAATTACACACATCTTGTAAAAGCTAAAAATATTCATGTAAAAAACAGTAAACAAAAGTCAGAGGGGCCAGAGAGGGGAGGAACAAATTTCTATCAGAGTATTACACAGAGAAACTTTAATGACACTTAAATAACCCCTTGTTCAATATGTTCTAGAGAGACAAGAGATGCAGTTTCCTGGGGCCTAGGATGCTTGCATGTTGACTTAAATGTGTACTAGTATTAATCACATTTATGCTATTACGTCCCATGAGCTCGCTTACTCACTCAAGGCCTATGATTGGCCTAGGAAATGAGACTTATAGACCCAATGATGTTAGTATATGTGGAGGGGGTGCATGTGTGATGGTGTTGGAATGCAGGTACAGTATATATAGTACTGTACAGTGTTGTTCGGTCAATGACAATATAGTATGCATGTAAAACATTGTAACGTTTACTGATGTTAATATTACAACATTTTTTACTAAAATGTACTGGTCACATTTTAACTTGAAACAGGTGCTCGGATGATATGGATTTGTTCAATCCCCATTTCCACATGAGTAATAAGATTTTTTTCAAAGAGAACATGATAAAAAATTAACTAAAAAGAAAATCACTGAAGAAACATAACTATAAAATTGAGTTCTCAAATTAGATTCTATGTTTAATTTTCTCCTTCATTTATCATTCATCTACTGTACCATACAAGGCTTCCTTTCATCACCTCTTAGTCATTTATTTTTCCATTACAAAGAAGTAAAGATTCTAAGTTGTTCAAAAGCACCCAACAATTCTCCCAGCCAGACAGTACTAGTAATATAGGCCATAGCCACATTGCTATACAGTAAGCCATGCAGGTATTCATATTTTACAATTTCATACCTATGTAAGTAGGCCAATGTAGAGCTTAAGTAGATTGTTTTTACTTGGTAAAATTATTTACTAACAACAGGTGGGCTAAAAAAGTACAAGCAAAGGAATAATTGGCCATGTCATAGTATCTGCTGTACCTGTACAACCAACTGCTGATTGAGAACATGATAGCCTAGAGTTTGCTTTTCTCTGCAGGAGATCTGTAACATAGCACTGAATGAAGCTGCGTGTACAAGATTTGAGTGCTCAAATTAGATTCTACAGCACATCATGTAGTGTACTGACTATACACTAGAATTGTGTTGGGTTGGACATCTAAAAAATAAAAACTCAAAATTATAGAATGGGATGATTCTCTATATTACCAAGTCTCATTAATGGATTTGAACCCAAGACTACATGATAAGATGGGAGGGAGGCTACGACTTCTCACCGGCACCAAAACTTGGTGATAAAGGGGATGATGAAAGTCGCGATGTTGATGAGTGATTAAATGAAGTGGAGATGAGGAGAGTACTAGCACCACTGTTACAGAAGCCCATGTCTTGGAACTGAAGTACATAATAATGATGATGAAAATGATGATTGCAATACTGAATAATGATGTCGAATATGATAATGATAACAATGAAAAAAATTCTGATTACTATACTGCATTACTCACATCACCTACAGTACATAGCTAACTTAACTATTCAATATTTACATCCTCTCACCTGGCAACTGAAGTAAATATTAATGATGATGATGATGAAAATTATGACAATACTGAATAATGATGTCAAAAATGATAAATGATAATGATCATAACAACAATAATCAAAATGATTACTGCATTATTCACATCACCTAGATATTTAACTTAACTATTCAATATTTACATCTCAACTGGGAACTGAAGTAAATAATTGATTATGATGAAAATGATAATGACAATACTGAATAATAATGTCAAATATAATAATGATTGATAATCAATAATCAAAATGCCGTACATTGTACTGCATTACTCACACCACCTATATATTTAACTTAACTATTAAATTTTTGCAGTAAATCTCTCACAATATAAAATTCCCATGAGCATAGGACAGGAAAGCACTAAATGACACAATAAATTATCAATGATTACAGTCAGTTAAAGTATTTGAAAATGTAACTCTAACCCAGACCTGTGTGAGGGTCATTCAAATGAAAAAAGTAATGAAATAAGGTTATTAAATGAACAATTACAGTAAAGTCCATTTAATAAGTAGCCTGGCTACAGCTTAATCAGTAGACAAGGTGATTAGTGGACAAGGTGATCAGTGGCAGCGCCAGTAGGTTGGGGGCACTGTCAGACATGTCGGACCCCTAACCAGCAAATTTCTGGAGCTACCACTGAAGGTGATGCTGTTATTGCAATTGGCTTTACATAAAATAATGATTTATTGTAAATCGTTAGTTAAAAACAAAAAGAAAACATCTAATATGGGATTAAATAAAATACTATAGTACAATTTATAGTGTCTGAGTACCATGGGTTGACTTGTCAATCAATTGTGAATGTCAATCAAAAGTAAAAAAATGTCAATCATTTGCTTACCTTCACGGCTGACTTCATGACAACATTAGCTGCAATCTGAAGACCGTTTTGACTAACTTTACGAAACGCCTCATAGCCTTTATCACTGGCATGTGCTATGTAGTCGTCTATGTCCTAAAAATAGTCAAACACATTAGAAATCTCATAGGTAAAGGAGTAAAAATCTTTACGGTTTTTAAACAATACATATAGTAGTTCTTCCATGTACCTTAAATTCAATTACAGTGACTCCCATATCTGCAACCAGGGGGAAGGAGGATGATTTTATTGTTCAGCATAACTTTTTTGTCAAGTAAACTCTTCTCTAATAAACTGAAAGTACTTTCTCACCTTGCATTAATTACCATCAAAACGATAATGAATTTTATGCTTAAATGCAAGGAACTTTGACGCTTGACATTACCAGGGCTCTCCTTTGCATCCCACCAGGGTACTAGCTTCCCCTAGAACTCTAGTTCATAGTCATTCTATAGTATTATTGATTAACCTTTTATTGTAGTCTGAAATTAAATTATTATCATTAAGCACCAATGGATATTATTATGTGATAGTATTTGGCAGTATTTTTATTTAAATATTAATTGATTAACATCAGAAAATAATGTTTGATTATGTCTACCAATGTAAAATTCTTGGGGAAAAAAATTAAATACAGATCTCCCTCCAATTAAAGACCACTTTTTTGGGGGGAGGGGGGAGTTCCATGGTCTTTAGAACCTTTGTCTCTAATTAAAATAATAAAGATAAAATATGTTTGTTAATATGGAACCAGAGAAAAGTTATTAAAATTACATGGAATCAGGCATTATTTTTATTTATTGATTGATTAACATCAGAAATAATGTTTGACTATGTCTACCAATATAAAATTCAGGGGGAAAAAAAATTAAATACAGGTCTCCCTCCAATTAAAGACCACTTTTCGACCAGGGTTTCCATCGGTCTTGCTGCTTTGGTCTCTAATTAAAATAATAAAGATAGAAGGCATTTGTTAATATGGGACCAGTGGTCTTTAATTGGAGAGGTCTAAAATTAGAGGGAGACCTGTATATTTCATTTTAAAAAAGGGAAAAAATCACCTATAATCAAGCAAGATAAGCAGAGGAAAAAAATAAATAAATGTAAGATGTAACTGTCAAGCCTGGGCATAGTAACGAAACAAGGCTAAGATCACTGAAACTTAGACATGACAACACTGATTAGGGATGATTGATTAGTAGTCACAACATATCAAAGTTAGGTACACAAAGGAAAATTATAAGCCTGTTGTAAAATTGCATTGTAATGGTTTTAAAAGGGCAGTAAATAAAAGCCTCTGGGTACATATCCTGTACTAAGAACACCTCCACAGCTAAATAGGATATGACATAGTATTGTGCAACACTTCACCAGCTTAGTAAATGTCATTTTCAAGCAGTTCTCATCCTCAATACTGTTTACTTAATAACTACTAAATAAGCAATACAATTTGATATTTGAACAAAGAACAATTTCTATTAATCAGATTTTTCTCATTCTTTAATGATCGTTTATTACAAGAACCAAAAGATAATCATGTGAAACTTTTACAATTGTTTTTCTCAATATGTTCAGTTTCCATTTTCAAAACTTTTGATTTAAATGTACACAGAAAAAATATTGGCAGGCTTTAATTTCCTGATTGTTAGACATGTTTAAACTTGATGGAGATTATTTTGAAAACTTCTAACAAAAGCCTTAAAGTACATTTGGTATGCAGCTTAATGTCCTTGACATCAAAAATCTAAAAGATCTATTAGAAAACAATGAAAAAGCAAATTTGGGATGAAATTTGATGACAGTACAAAAAGTTATTGTTACATAACATTGGTACGTCATCATAAATAAACATTTATAAAGAAATACTTCATTGTATTAATTTATTCATTTTAATACTGTATACATTGTATTTAAATCCCTGTTTAATAAACAAAGTTTCTCATTATACACAGGGTATAATTCTTGAATAAGCACCTCCATGCTTATTCAAGAGTTGCACTTAGCGAAAAAAAGCAGGTTTGGTGTGGCGCTTATTCGAGAGCAGCGTTTATTCTAGCAATATACTATTCAAACAACAACAAGCAACATACCTTTTCTTTTTTGCTCAGTGTAGGGTGAATGAACTTTCTATACATGTATGTAGCACCCTTAGTCCAAGGAGAAATTAACCAGAATATAAATAAAATCTTTGCCTCATAATAAAAAGGAATACTGTGAAAAAAAAACAAAAAAGATTTGCAATGTTAGATCAGAATTTTAACATATTATTTTGTTTTATCTCAACTTTGAAATAAAAAAACATTGTAATTTATTTAATACTGTACTCCAAAATACAATGTAAACAAATTTGGTGTAATAATACTAAAAATAAAACATTTACACCGATGCCAATATAAAATAGCAGCAGTGGACCTGCAAGTAAATTGGACGTACAGTACACGCCTTCTAATATAGAGGTCTTGGGTTCAAATCCTGGCTGCAAAATGCCAGGATATTTTCTTGGGGCACTTTTGACTGCACTGATTTTATAAATATGTCAAAATAGTTTATGAAAAATCACATGTAATTGACTAACTTGTGTAAATTTTTACTTGGTAAGAATGACCCTTTCACTTTCTGACACATTTGTGTGTTTATGACAATGTATTTTGTTATTGCTGAATTTTTACAGTGAATTATACTTCCTATCGATAGAGCAGGTTTGAGTCTGAAGCAGGTCTGTCTGAGACACTGCACTGGTAAAGGATTGTGCTTAGGTGCAAGACAGACTAAGTTCAAGTCCTGCCAATGCTGTATTACTTGAGTTGGGATACTCCACTTCTACTGTACATGTTAAGCTGTTGGTCTCATGTGCAACTGTGCTTAATGACACATACATTATGCACTATTCAAAAAGTGGTAGGCATTTTTTGGTGTCCAACTTTATCCATGCTCTATTGGTTTAACAAGCTTTGTTTTAACACAATTCATTGTATGCTGCATGGTGATATTACCATGGCCACCAGGACACTTCAGCGAGATTAGCAAGTAAACAAAGAATGGGTTGTTGACCATGGGATAAGTTGAAATTTACTTCCGGAGTAGTTTCGTTACACGTATTTACCGTGAGCTAAAACTTGCTCGAACGGTCGACCACCCGCTGAGTGCTCAGCGCGATTACCCGGTGAAATAAACGGAATATGGTTGGCGTTTTTTGCTCGAACGGGCCCAAAGTGGTAGGCATTTTTTGGTGTCCAACTTTATCCGTGCTGTATTGGTTTAACAAGCTTTATTTTAACACAATTCATTGTATGCTGCATGGTGATATTACCATGGCCACCAGGACACTTCAGCGAGATGATTATTCAATTAATACAAAGGTCTGAATTTGCAGGACCTATAGGTGGATTTTGCTTGCTCTCGAAAGTGCAGGTGAGATTGTGCATATTTCCAAGAGTTTCCAGCAACATGCAAAAAATCTGGGATCCATGTTAAGCCCTGTCCAGAATATCAAATTTTATTTGAAAAAAAAAACAAACATGTGACATGCCTATTAGAATATGGTCATGATGACATCACATCATGACCATATATAGGTACATCATTGCTATATAAGCACATCATGCCTATATATGGGCATACAACAGTTTCTTGCCAAAGAAATTTATTAGTTTTGATAGAGCTTTATAAAACAGTGTTTAAATTATTAAAAATGGTTCGGACTAAAAAATTTAAAGGGGAAGATGCTGTACTCCCTCTACTGTTTGTGTTCCATAGGCGTTTAATCCAATGACCGGGATAATGATAGTGTGAAGCGCATAGAGGTCATGCGCTATATAAGTCTACCATTATTATTGTTATCATTATTTTACTAACAAAGCAATCTTGGAATGCATTGAGTAAATTAGGACAAATAATTGCTGACACAACAACAAGGTCAAAAAAAACAAAAAACAAATGATCAACTTGAACTTGTCCTGCTGGCTTGAATAACAACATTAAGGTCAACATTGATCATATTTAAATATAGATCTTTGTTTCTTGTTTTTCACCATTTACAACAAGTTCAGACAGATACTGAACAAGATCAGACAAGACCTGGCAGGAGAACAATGTAAAAACGCAAGCACAAAGAATGTTGAAGAGCCTTTAGTGGATGGATCCATCGTCAGGTGACATCAGCCTCCGACAGTTTTGTTCCTGTGTGCTTCCTGCCCTAGATCCCGCGTTCCAATTTGGAACAGATATTAATGGAAAACATGTACTCTTTTTGAACTAAATTAAAACTATATCAAATTCTAACACTGTTCAGTAAAATATCTGATCAGTATGTATCAGAAATACACTTACAATAAAGATTTTAAAGTAAATTAATTGCATCATATCATAATATCAGTATCAAATAAATTACAAACAATGATACTTTAAGAAAACAGGTCAGCAACAGGGGTCATAGATCCTGTGCTGTTCTTATTCAAGTTAATAATAAAGCAAAGCTACAGTTAAAGATTTATACCATTTAAATAAAAAAAATCCAGATTAGATGGAAATACATCTAATATTACTATACTTATAAATGAACAGTATCCATTATGTTCTAAAATAATGGTTCATCTTGTTTTTAAAGTAAGTTGGTAAAGTGGAGTGTTAAATAATTCATACTTTCAACCCATTAAATCGTTGCTTTCAGCTATCCCGAATGGGTATTAAATAATATGTAATCAAAAACATCATAAAACTAATAATTGCTTCATGATTCAAATTAAAATGTTATTAAAAATGATAAATTCATTATTTAAAATCTAACTATCTGTCCGTCCCAGCTTGAGGCCGTAAGGGAAACATGTTGATGATGTTTGAGACACATGGCTTGTATTTGATCATTCTCTTCTGTTGTGTACCTTAATACTAGTTGACAAAATATATTCAATTTTTATACTTTTGGAATACGGTACATCTTATATTACATTATAAAATACATTCAACTTACATAGCAGCAAATATGTCACTAAATGTTTCAACGCAAGAAAATATTGCAAATACTATCCAATACATCATCCATTTTACCTGAAAAAAAACAAAAAAAAATAAGATTTGAGTGGATATGATTTGTTGGTTAGGGTGCATACTTTTTGATCCAAATACCTTGGTTCAAATCCTATGAACTACAATGATTTGTATTTCTACAAATGACCTCCCTCCCAAAGTCTAATCATAAAACTTTCTGTAATTTTACCGTTGAACTCTTAATCAAAGGGTATTGGCTTAAATCTAATAAAATACTAGGAATATGGTATTACACTTGATACTTTTTTTTGGTAAAATTTTTATTACTGTACTTTTATTATTGTACTAATTTATGTACTAATTTGAAGACTACTGTGGTAGAGAAAAGTATTAGTATTTGATTTGGGTACACAGGAAGTATCCTCAATTTATCTCTATAGGGCAGAAGTTCACCTGATTTAGGAGAAGTAAGGGTCTATTGGTTGTCTTCCATTTAGCCCCTCACATAGAGTGGCTTTATCTAATATCACCAAACACTACACAGAAAAAGTCCTTATTATTCAGGCTTTAACTTCGAAAAAAAATTTGGCGTGATAGGAATTGCCTGGTACGTATTTGAACTTGAATTACTCCGTCAATGTTCACTCACTTCCCGCACATTACCCAGCAATGTTCTTTACGAAATGGTAAATCGTTAAATTCAGATCAAACGGGATGAGAAATGGTCCATGAGAAAGGGTCTGTGAGAGGCTCTGGATACCGCAGAGACCAGCCATTTCCTGTAACAGACTTGAGGAACAATTTAATTACATTGGCTTGAGTGACACATTGGGCTGCGAGCTAACAAGCTCAAGTAATTTCTTAACAGATTCCAGACATTATAATCACAAGTAAATACTACAGTGAACTGAAATCATTTCTACAAGGGTTGCCACGAAACACTCTGAAATTATTATATAATTCAATGTGGCATGAATCAGAAATAAAAACCTAATACTCTGCCAATATTTTTTACAGTAATCTGTGAATATGAAGGGGCTATACACTGTACGCATGGACCAGCCTCTGAATCGGTCTAACTTACACTGTAAGACTTCCCCTTCTTCTTGTTGACCACAGAAGACACATTAGCATGGGAACCAACTGCCTATTATATTCCTATCGTTAAAGCATATAAATAACTATCCTTGAGAAGTGCCAGAATGGTTTAATTGTTAAGTACCACTCTTGTATAAGCGGTTAGGCACTTACTACAGTAGATACATTCTATTGTATATAAATGTTGTGCAAAAGATTTTAAACCTGCCTTGATATTTTTTTCAATAAATTAAACAAGTGATTTTTCATGCAATTAATTTTGGAATATGTCAGATAGGCTTGCACAACACATGGTACAAACTATTTTAAATCTCCAATAATTTCTAATAAACACTGCTCTCGAATGTGCACATCATCTCCCGAACAAGCCACGCACAGAAGCTGCCAAAAACTTTACAAGTGCCTCTGAGCTTATTACTAATAAGGTCATTTAATAAAGTATGCTTAAAGATTTATCAATTTTAGGCCAATTACATGACATTTTTGTTGACCTACGACAAAAAAACTGAGTTGTTTGTCATGATTATTTGATGTAGTATAGCATCTGCAAATTTTTAGATCCATAAATAACAAAACTGTTTTCATGAGATTCCTCTGAAAATTAACGGTAAGAATGATTGAAGTGTTGAGGATATGAGTAACTGAATATGGGAAGCATCTAATTCGAAAATGTGATTTTTCTGTGTATTTTAACGAAAGCTGGAAACGAGATGAACTGAAATCATTTCTACAAGGGTTGCCACGAAACACTCTGAAATTATTATATAATTCAATGTGGCATGAATCAGAAATAAAAACCTAATACTCTGCCAATATTTTTTACAGTAATCTGTGAATATGAAGGGGCTATACACTGTACGCATGGACCAGCCTCTGAATCGGTCTAACTTACACTGTAAGACTTCCCCTTCTTCTTGTTGACCACAGAAGACACATTAGCATGGGAACCAACTGCCTATTATATTCCTATCGTTAAAGCATATAAATAACTATCCTTGAGAAGTGCCAGAATGGTTTAATTGTTAAGTACCACTCTTGTATAAGCGGTTAGGCACTTACTACAGTAGATACATTCTATTGTATATAAATGTTGTGCAAAAGATTTTAAACCTGCCTTGATATTTTTTTCAATAAATTAAACAAGTGATTTTTCATGCAATTAATTTTGGAATATGTCAGATAGGCTTGCACAACACATGGTACAAACTATTTTAAATCTCTAATAATTTCTAATAAACACTGCTCTCGAATGCGCACATCATCTCCCGAACAAGCCACGCACAGAAGCTGCCAAAAACTTTACAAGTGCCTCTGAGCTTATTACTAATAAGGTCATTTAATAAAGTATGCTTGAAGATTTATCAATTTTAGGCCAATTACATGACATTTTTGTTGACCTACGACAAAAAAACTGAGTTGTTTGTCATGATTATTTGATGTAGTATAGCATCTGCAAATTTTTAGATCAATAAATAACAAAACTATTTTCATGAGATTCCTCTGAAAATTAACGGTAAGAATGTTTGAAGTGTTGAGGATATGAGTAACTGAATATGGGAAGCATCTAATTCGAAAATGTGATTTTTCTGTGTATTTTAACGAAAGCTGGAAACGAGAACAACAAATGTGAACATCAGTTTAAATCTTTTTTTAGGGTTAAATATGAACATGAAGTCATTTTGATTAGGATTTCTAATCAACTAATCTTTAGAAACAGATGAAAACATGATATTTTGAACTTGAAGTCATTATGAGATCAGAGAACGAACTTGGTCACTGGCTTGATAAATATTTTACCCTACTTTCATGATGTGTATGATGTAACTTAGCAAATCTGTTTCCTCCTTGTAATGTAAACTTCAATTTTGCTTTAAGCTGATGCTTTCATTTTTACAGAGTACGTCTGTTTCTAGATGGTGAATATCTAATAAATAAATGACACTAAAATTTTGAATAGTTAAATATAAGTCATGTGCAATTTCCACAATAGGAAATTATAAATTTTCTAATACTCTTTAGCTTTTCAGGGTCAAACAATAGGGCAAAAGCATAAGATGAGCAAAGCATCATATACTGTATGACAGCAGCTGTTGACAAGTTATCCTTATTGGTTTATCTTTACTGTCGCCAGTTTTTTGTGATTGAAACTCTATTAAGGGACCACCCTTGGGCAGACATAAATAATGGTCCCTTTGGAGTTGTCCATACAGAGTTTTAGTGCAATGATATGGGAAAGAATGTCTCCAATGGGGAAAGAATGTCTCCACTGGGGGAAAGAAATGGTGGTTCTGTAATTGAGAGAGGTAGTCCGCCCCTTCATACAAGTGGAGATTTTCCAATACATAATATTTAATTAATAAAAATGTACTATATTCAGTGAGTAAAATAAAATTATTAATTTTTATATCATCATTGCCAAGCTTAAAAAAGTTTATTTACACCAAGTAGCTGCAGAAATTCTGAATGAAGAGGATGTTTGTTACAGTACACGGTACGCAGCATAGAGTATAAATAAACACAATACTTAGATTGGCTCAACAACAACATCCAATATACATACTCGACTTGTTACATGCACTGAGTACCATATTCTCTTATCCCAGGTATGCAGGTTAATTATATAAAGTAGGTCCATGCTAATTTAAACCATTTAATAAAGGATGTTTAAATTTAAGCATGTACAGAGAGGATTTTCTTTCCTCCCTTCCCTCTTGACAAAAAAAAACTTAAATTATAAAATAGTAATTGAAAAATTATGACAATTTTTTTTTAATTGTTTAAACTGCATAATATACTATATTGAATATAAATGGAGGCACACAACTAAAATATATACAGCTTTAAATGATCAGGTATTCGAAGATTAATCTTAAAAGATTATAGAATGGCTGAGAGCAAACATCAGCATACAATATATAACAACCCACACACAAGACCCACATATATATATACAGTTACTTTATCCACCCACATGTACTCTGCTGTACACGCCCATTGCACACATAAAATTCTGCAACTATTGATGAGAATTACAACCAAGATTGTGATGTTAAAATTTTTTAAATGTGAATTAATCTGATTTGTTATAAATTCAATAAATAAATTTTATCTTACGTATTCTTTTACATTTCTTGACTTGATTGCTTTATATGATGAATATGCTGGATATAAAGTGCCGAAAACCAACCTGAAATAAAAACAGATATCTATTTAATAAAGTACTTTAATAAAATATAAACTAACCACAAGAAATTTCATAACAGGAAAGATTATCAAAACGGAATTTAAAATATGTTGATAACTGGAGGCAATGGTTCTATCTAGGCTTTAAATACTTTAAACTTCAAGCATTTATTAACATAAAAAAAAATATAATATAAAAACACTAAAATGAGCACTGTCGACCGAAGTACATAGTTGTCCAGATTATGAAAAGGCGATGACAAGCACCATCATAGTCAAATAGAATATTCAAAAGGATTTGTTTCACAGGGTGAATTCATTCAGGATTTGATTATGATTCTTTCACAATCAAAGTCAATTTCCAGAAAATTAGATAAATGTGAAATATTTCCAGGATTCTGATAGTCACTGCAATCTCAATAAATCAAATCCCACATAAACAGATAACATAGGTGCCTACACTGTATTCCATGTAAAGCAAGGTCCTTTACTTGAGATGATGAGAAAGCAGCTATTAATTAATCCATTTGTAGATTTGATTATGGTTAATTTTTTTTTGTTTTTTCCCCTTCTTCTTTATGTTGTTGTTAAGTGCCCCAAGGTTGTGACAATGCGTGGTGCAATATAAATGCAGAATTATTATTACTTATTTTTATTGCCGTGTGGCAACAAAAAAGGTCTAGATATTGAGTCTTGTCAACATCTGTTCTGAACTTAAGACTTTCAGCTGCCTCGAAGTTGCTTTCACACCAAATCTGAATTTTGGATCGGAAAGCTTAACAAACCAACCCAAAAATTGCATCAGTGCGTAAGAATAGGACGCTAAGAGTATAGCAGATCGGAAATTCGATCCAAATTTTGGTTCGGACCCAATGTAAATACAGCTTTACTCATTGCCTTGCTTTTCAATAAATGCTGACAAAATTTACTTACGACAAAACAGGACACTACAATATTTATTTAAATTGTACTACATATACCCCTCCCCCGGGAGATATGCTACCCTTCATGCGCATCAATCTGAATGGCACCTGATATAGGTCCAGCAACTAGGTACGGTGAAAATAATATTCTATCACAAATACATGAAGGCGTGAACAATCTAGTTAGATCGCAACCATGATGGCAATCAAGATCGAGATTAAAACTTAGAAGGGTCAATAAAAAAACATAATACAGTTACAACTCAGCAAACTATTATTCAATATACAAATAATACAAATATTTCAAATCTTTTGAATTAGTAAAATGGATGGATATATTCAGACAAAAGATAAGTCCGTATTAAATGCATTCATTCAAAGCTGGTGAGAAAAGACTTAGACTTGGGGAAATTATTAGTTGAGTATCTTTCATCACAAAGCCCAATATTAAGCCACCTCAAGGGTTTCTTTTTATTATCTCTTTACATAGCAGCAAGCGATGAATTGCTGGCACCTATTGGTATGGCTCAAACATAGCATGAGCTACTTCATAGCTCTATCACAATGTTTGAATACTGTTTAAGCATCTAACCACAAAGTTAACACGTTGGCTGCCCGCGACGAGTATACTTGCCCACAGGGTGTCGCTGAGGGTGCCAGGGACGAGTATACTTGTAAAAATTGGGGTAACATTCTAGCGTTTATAACTTCTTTGTATACACTGTAGAACCACAGACTTAACAGCTGGTAGTTCGGGGAAGGTATACGATAACGTACAAATGACGTACGTATGTTTGTTGTGTTATGTTGCTGGTAGTACACTCAAGCAGCACAAGTGGGGGCGCCCTTTGAACATATTTACTGTACCTTGATTTACCTTGACCTTTAAACTGGAAACCTGTTAAGGTTTGTGGGTCCCTTTACTGTATGATATACTTTGGTAGGGTTTGTACTTCAGGCTGTGGTTTTGCCAGTACGCAACATTTCAACCCATGCCAAAAACGGACGAGATAACTCGCACTTGGCATAGTCAATAAATAGTTCTTTAGTGCTGTCAATGAGTTTACTCGTCTCCTAATATTTTCCCGCCAATTTATTAGACACATAATTTTGATTATATATGACTAGATAAAATTTCAAAAAAGTATGTTTGTATGTTAATCTTGTTTTGGCACACGGGAAGGAACCTTAAAAAAAGGTCTGGCAGTCAATGTGTTAAGACCCAAAATGGAAACTGCTGTGCCTAACTACATAATATACTCTCTCGATCACTGCCTGATTGCTACTGTAGCAAAAAACACTGTGTACAGAGTCTCATTCTTAACACTCTAGTACACACTCTCATTGTTAACATTTGAGTACATTCTCAATGCTCACTTGAGTGTAATTTAAAAAATTAAACAATCAAAAGTAACACAAGAAAGTATAATACATACTCCAAGTATTGAAATACACGCCATCGTGTTGGGATTCAATATTTCGACATTAATTATGTCATCATCAGGAATGAAAAATTTATCCATATTAGCATTAAACCTAATTTATTACTTACATTACAGACGACATTATCATTTTCAAGTATACCCTGTAAACCTAAAACAAATTGGAATGCCTCACAGTTTTTAACATGATCAAATATAACACTATCAGATCGTGAAGAATGTTCTTTAAGTAACACAATAATAAAAAACAAACAAAAAATGAAGCAAATTTAATCATTAAGTTTCAAAATTTGATTTTTAAAAATTAATAAAAATAATTTAGAAAATCAACATTTTTATCTGATGCTTGATTCTTTAATAGAAATATAATTCTCAACAACTATTAGGAAGTAAATATTATTTTCCATAGATCATAGGGTATCATTGTGTTTCAATAGAATACTTGTCAAAATCATTGTGGGCAGCTCAGCAATTATCAAGTTGAATGGTACTAGATCAAGCTTGATTAAACCTTATCAATAACTGAATATTTTCAACTTGGGAGCACAAATTCCCCAATGAATACATACCAGAAATATCTAATGAAAAGGCCAAATTTGTAGACCAAAGTAAGGCCAGCAACTAAGGGGGGTTTCTATGATACGAACGAACCCACTTTTTCAAACAAACCCACCCTCTGATAAACAAAACCACATCCTCATTTTGCACAAAAAAAACTCATTAAAATTATTCACCTTCATTTTCATGCTAGCATGCTACTCCAGTTTTAAAAAAAAATGAATTAGTAACTGGCTTGACATCAGAAAGAGTACAACTAGCCATAGGGCCAGAACAGAGGAACAGTATTACCACAGTTGCTCAGGTATAAATCCACCTGGGATAAAAGCCCACCCCCTAATTCAGGGGCGGATCCAGAATTTTCCAAACAGGGGAGCACAACAGTCGCAGAATAGGTAAGTGAGTAGCACATAACATTGATTTACATTGAAATTTTTACTGGATCCTTCCCTGGTCTAATTTACGGCCAATTTTATGTACCACCTTTCCTCGGGCAAAAGGCTAGGGTATGATTTGAATGAGTAGCTTAGCTGACTTTAAACAAAATCTTTTTAAAAAAATCAAATATTGGCTTTGAATTAGAGAGGGAGGTCCCCCTATGTGTAAGTCCATCCTAAAAATTTGATAAAGTGATAAAGTCTTGTTCCAAATTTTCATTTTAATGTAACTGAAATCTCCAAAAAAAAAAAAAAACAATTGGGAAATGGTTGGTATTTGGCAAGGTTGTAAGACAATAGATGGATGCTGAAAGTTACAGAATGGTAATGGAATTCAAGAGAAGGAAATGTAAAGGGGATAAACAAAGAGAAGATGGATAAAATTACCTACTGTAAAGGCAAACACTCCAACCAAGATGGATGTCCGTAGCCAAGGACAGAGAAAGTTGGAAGAATTTAGAGGAGGGATATGTTCTACAGTGGAATGACACATCCTGAATGAATAAATGATGAATTGAATTCTGCACATATTGTAATGTAATAATCATACAGTCAGTAATTTAACTTGAGCCTACATTTCAAATTAATATCTGCTGGTACTGTAGTATTTAAATTAACAGTAGAAAGCTTTGAGATAACTACCCAGACAATTCTAAATTTATATTCCAAAAATTGAAATTAAAATCAGTATCTGAACCCAATAAATCCCTTTGGGAATAGATTGATACTCATTTTTTGCTTAGAGTTGAATAAAACCTTCAATAAATCCAAGGTCACAGGGGTTCTCCCACAATCTTGCGAGTAAGCAATAAACTCATGGAAAATATACCATCTCCCACAAATTCACATTTGCTTGTTTTTTTACCAATCAATTATCTCCTGTAATATTACCATATAGTACATTTTAAAGTGTGGAAAATGAATGAATAAACTGAACTATGATATAGTCGATGTCAAAGAGACCTTATTATATGCTGTTATGTATCAACAAAGCCCTTTTTGTCTGGGTGCTAGATCAAGGACCCTATGGATAGGGGACCCTAGGGGCTCCTAAGGTTTAGGGGCCCTGCGGACCACTGCACGAGAGCACATAGGCATCACGCCACTCAAAGTTTGAAAGGCAGGATAAGCAGCCCACGAAATTAGGAAAAAATTAGGTCGGCAAAAATTTGCCGACCTTAAATTCTCCGAGGCCGGCAGCCTCAGCAATTTTTTACTACATAGGCCTATATAGTATAAACTACAATTTTTCCGAACGCTCGACCTTACATCGTCATCTACAGATTGTGATTTTGTTAAATTTCTCTATTAAATCAATATATTGCTGGTGAAAGAATGGTCGTACTTGTATTAATTTAATAGTGTAGTAATACATGTTTTACATAAGAAAATCGCCGAATAAATTTTGTTTTAGCGTTTGTTTTATTGTTATCTTTGGCATGGGAAATGTCACTTTCGTAAAAGCTACGATCGTATCATCACAGGCTGCTTCAAAACTGCCTATGCATGTCCATACGCATGCCCAGAATGATTTATCAGGGATTTTCCACACATGTACAGTACGTGTCACTCAGTAGTGTAGTCACGATGCGATCGTGATTGCGTTTAAACGGAAGGTAGGATTAGGCCTACAATATGTTGAATTTTGTTGTTTTTAGATAATAAACAACATTTTAAGTATAATAATACTGTAAAATGAAGACAAATAATAGATTTAGATAAGCATTACGATCTACGCGGCCCACATGGCTTCAAATGGGTGATGCCTTGGCTGGCTAGCGTCATTCCTACCTAGGCCTAGCCTACGAAACGACCAGCGAGAAAGACAAGACAATTGTACACAAATCGTACGTACTGCATGCCTATTATAAATAGTTATTGTACAAACAAATCTGTTTTATGAACTACCAATTTCCTTGGTTTGACGACGTACATGAAATTTAGTGTTTGCTATAGCCTGTTTCAGTCAAAGTCAAATCTTTGGTCGGCAAAAAATTGCCGTCCTGTAGCAATTCTGGCTCGGCAATATGGTCGGCAATTGCCGATTGCTGACGTGAAATTCGTGGGCTGGGATAAGGGTAAAGTGATTGCCACATTTTTATTAGTCTTGTTTATTGATATTGATTATCTATTGATTATAATACTGTATGTAAATATTGTAAAATATGCATCATTATTGTAATACCAATTATAGCAAGACTTTTCATAATGTAAATTGATTAGCAGATTTGAATAATGTTCTTCGCATGGAGAGAAATTATTTTTTAATTTAAGAGTTTTCCACATCTTGAAAAATTGTTCCAGCAAAAGACGAGCTGAGGAATAAATATCTTTTATTGACAATAAAACAGTTTCAAACCAGAAAATCCATGACATTTCTCATCTTTAAGAAAAGGTCTTGGCACCATACATATTGTACTGAAGAAAATTATGTTAGGGTAGATAATCACTCAAAAAATGTGTGTGTGGGGAAAACGTAACATTCGAACACACATTAATGCGAGGATCTACTAGACAAAGTAATTCTTTATTTAGTTGCACAGCTAAGGCCTAGTAGTAGGCCCAGCCTATAGATAGGCCTATCTAGGGCCTACCAATGCAGAATTTATACAAAATTCTGCTCTTAAATTCAAAATACAATAGAAGCTTATGCATAACCTAGGCTAGATAGATTAATCCATCATCCTATAAAATATTACAGGACTAGGGCATAGGCCTAGCCTAGGCCTACATTAATGAGCCAGACACAACTCGCGGCGGACAACAGACGGATCAAACCCTGCTGAACGAGAACCTTCTGAAAAAATTAGGCCTAGCCTAGCCACTCTCTCAGGCATTCTACTAGCGACGTCCTGTACTTTGTACTTACACAACTAAGCGGGACACAATATAAGAAACCATTATCAGTCTTCTTTGTCAGGTTGTTACTGCATTGATGATGACTGAACCACTTTTTGGACTGGACTTCCTTCCACATCCACAAACGACATAAAACAAAACTGCTGCTGAGACGTTTTTGAAGATTTGGTTGAGTTGTACGAAAATCAAAACATTCATTGATTGGTTGCACATTCCAATCAAATCGTTCAAGCGGTAATTAGACTGTAGATGGCGCTGTGTACAATTATTAAATCATCAGAGATTAGGCTAATTTATTATGAACTACACTTTTTTTATCCGTGGCACACTTCTCGCGTCCTAAACAATACAGCAAAGTTTACAAAGATACTTAAACTACAATAAAAACAGTTCAAATTTCAAAAGGAACACCAAACAAGTAAATAAAAAGCAACAGTAATATTTTAGTCAGCAGGTATGTGATCTTAAACTAAAGATGTAGCCTAACACATGAACATAGTCAAAATACACAAACATACATAAAATAAACATACATAATACATACACATAGAAAAGCACATACCCACGTATACATGACTACTCGCATACACGTACATACAGACAGACATAAAACATACACAAAACACCCACCAATCAAGCCTGAAACACACAAATACACACAGAAGTAAATAAAATCTAACGTACAAGTCATACAAAAACTAAAACAGGACTGAAGTTGAAAATTTTAATTGTTCTTTTTTTCTTTTTTCTTTTTTTTTTTTATCTCATTTCACTTTTTCCGCAGACGTTTTACAAAACCTGCCAAATTTTTCTTCAATTTCTTGTGGAAAATCTAGTAAAGATAAGCCAAGAACATAGGCTACAATAATTACTGCTCAGTTGTTGAATTTATAAATTGTTTCCAAATATAGTATTGTTATCTATTACAACAGAAGATGTCATTATTTTTATCACCCTGTCTATAAGTTCACGTTCAAGCTTTGCTAGTTCTTCCAATCTGATGTTATGGATGGACGGAAAGGACGTGGAAAAAAAATGTCGAATGTCTTCAATAGAATCAGAATTATAGACAAATGACATCATTATTATCAGACCAATTTGAAACTTTCAATGTAAGTATTGGAGCGTAATTTAAATTTTATGCAAGCACCCCGAAATTTATAGTTTCAAGTAAATATTTTTTTAGATTGAGGTGCCTTTCCTTAATAATTGAGTAATCCGAAATGGACACCGTCAATTTACTGGTTGGCGCCGAACAGGCGAGATTATACGAGAGTATCGTCTGAAATAAATGGAGGGTTTAGAGCTTTTGCTCTTTTTACGAATACAATATCAACCCCTCCCCAAAAAAAAAAAACACACTAGTAAAGTTCGGCCTTAATAATCTCTCACACATGTTTCCTGTATGGGGTAAGGACAACCACTGAATTTGGTCAAATATAGGTATATATGGCCAAATATAGGTATATAAATAATGGCAAAAGCAAAAAGTAAGCAATGGCGTATCTAGGTGGGGTGAATGGGGGAGGGGCGCAGTTTCCCACCACACCCCCCCCCCCCACACACACAAAAAAATCACGGTCAAGTACTTAAAAGTCACCTAAAATCACATTATTTTGCGAAATAGCGCCCCTCAACTGATCATCAATCCCATCCACCCACTTCAACTTCGCGCCCCACCCCACCCCCATTTACAGTAACAAAGAATAAACCATTTCAAGACTTCTCTACGCCATTGAATTGGAGTACTTTTAAACAGTAAATTTGTGTGCACCTGATAATATACAAACACTAATTATATAAATAGTTCTAATCAATGGTTAAAACCCCACCCAAACAAGAATGACTAGATTTTCTCATCATTACTTTATTAAAAAAATTAACTCACTTATTTCGGCGTTCGACAATTTAATTGTTTTCTATTTCTTATTACTGTGTCGAACGTCGAAGCACATAGAGCGCCACGCATCGTCTCGTTTGGATATTTTTTTATTATTATTTATAGGGCTTATAGTTTTATTTCGATATGTTTTAATTACAACAATTGTCCTTATATAATGTTTAATAATGCTTATGCCCCAATTATATTAAAGTGCTTGCACAAAAGTCTGAGTCAAATTGAGAAGGAAAAGAACTCTTGCATTTAATATTAAGTTTTTATTCTTATTTTTTATTGCTAAAATCGAAAAACAACACCATCTGGTAGTCAACGTTACTTCGGAAGTAGAAAAGAACCAAAAAGTGGATTAATCACAATAAATGTATATAAAGCTCTATACAAGATTATCTTATGTTAAATATTAAAAAATAAATAAGAAAATGCGGTAGTTAAAGTGACATGTTTTGTTTATTGCACAAAACATGTCCTAATCAGTAATAGCAATAATTTATTCAGAAATGTTAGTCTGAAACTTTAAATATTAGCGGATCTCATGAATATCATTACGAGATATACTAACATGAAACACTTCTGTACGATGAACATTCTAAATATGTAGCCTAGTGTGGAATAATTGATGATTGCAAATTTACGGTATTATTTATTTATAACTAGTACCCTGCCTGTACAGGTAGGATTATGTAGAAATAATAATAATTTTTAAAAAAGGACAGAAAAACGCTTAACTAACACATTTGACTACATTTTATTGCCACATTCATTTCAAATATATATTTAAAAAAAAGGACCATTGCCGTGACATTGTTATATCAATGCCGTGACCAGGATTCGAACCTGGGTTATTGCGGCCACAACGCAATGTACTAACCACTATACGATCACGGCGCGCTACTTGGCCCAGATGTGCAGAGTTCCACAACTGCAGCGTAGTATGGATTCAAGATAGCTTTCCAACGTATAGCATCACGCAAGGCACAAGAGACCAGAACGTACGAAGGTGAAGTAGCGTTTGCATAATAAGTTGCAATTTAGCGGAACTAGTGTATGACTATCTAAGATATGCGACCTAGAACAGTTTCAGCTCACATTAACCCTCAGTAGGCCTAGGCTACAGTTGGACGACTACCTAGGGCCTAGCCTATGCCCCCTGATAATCACCGTTGACCTGCAAGAGGCAGCGACACGTGGCGGGCTTGTTTTGCTTCTTTTTTTTTTTTTTTTTTAATAGTTCATGTCAGTCAACGTTAAGCATGGCAAAGAGTTGCCCTCGAACCAGCGTTATTGTTATCGGTTCAGGAATTGCAGGTTTAAGTGCTGCAAGGAAATTGACACAGTGTCTCCCTAATTGCAAGGTTACAATTTTAGAAGCACTGTCAAGACCAGGAGGACGAATAAATTCAGTTGAAATAAATGGTAAAGTATGAACTTGTGATCACAGGCTGAAGTCAGCTGTTTCAAAGAATAGGCTATATAAGTTTATAAAATAGTTATCCGGTTTATTGCTAGCTAGGCCTTTACTGTGTGATGAACAGAATAACTATACACCGGTAAAACTGCAGTGCATTAATTAAGTGTTTATTTAATTCTAGGCAAAAATATATTAAAACTGCATGCACGTACAAAGCAGCCGCTGAGGAACTAAACAAAGTATTATTCAATCTAGCAATTTTGTCAAGGAAAACAAATATTTCCTATATGACTGGTTGTATGGAGGTCAAAATGGCAATAAACCAAAACGGCAATAAGTCAAGACAGCAATAAACCAAAACTTTAAGGTGCTAGAAACTCGTATTTACCTCGATTTGATCATGGACCTATTTGATGGTTTTATTTTAAACTGTGTGTATAAAAACATTAACTCAAATAGTACTACAGACCATTCTGATTCAGTATTTATTTTGGTATATCGTCAGTTCAGTTTATTTCACATCATCAAAATATTGTACAAAACAGATATTGGGACAAGGCAGGACAAACAAATAATAAAATATGATGCAAGGATAGCCTTTAAAAAAATAAAACTTATTTCCAATGTGGTCCTACATAAAATCATTTATAAACATTAAAATGTACAACGATTATATGTGGTAAAAATTTAAATATATCAAAAAACTAAACTACAGACAATAATAATAATTAATAAAAATAATAACAATGGGCCTAATAACAATATAACAACATACAAATTCAATAATAAAAGGATTGGGGGAAACACAATATAAAAACAATAATAATAATAATAATAAAAATGATAATAGGCCTAATAACAATATAATCAAAAGGTATGTATACAGTGGTGCCAAGAAACCATGGCAGGTGGGGCAAGTGCCCCAGGTCGGGGCTGCTAGGTAAAAAAGGTTTCTGTACTTTATTGTTCATGACGTGGTGAAATTAAGCACTATCGATTAAATTAGTTCTCTAATATGCGTTAAAAGACTGTAGTTAGTTTCCAATGTTCGTCATGTAGTCCAGCAAACTTTGGTTGGTTGCATTTTTTTTTGCTATATTTTTTAAAAATTGGATATGATGTAGAGTAGACATAGATAAATCAAAAAAGTATGTGCAACATTTTTTTT
>NW_022741618.1:497239-542285 GCF_011630105.1 Anneissia japonica | reverse complement strand
ATGTGTACAATATTTAGTTAACTGTTGTTGTCATTGTTATGAGTGAATTTCCAATTGAATGCTGCATTTTAATAACATAAACTTACAATATTAGTGACAATTTTAGGAAAAAATGGTGGCCATTTTGAAACTACTGGCAACCCCCCTTACGTATGAAAAAAAAAATGTTGCACATACTTTTTTGATTTATCAATGTCTATTCTACATCATATCCAATTTTTTTTAAATATAGCAAAAAAAAATGCAACCTCTGATATTGCTACATTTCTGACTGGACTACTGGGCCCCATCAGAGATCTGCTTGAGACCCCCCCCCCCCAGCCAATGGGCCCAGGTACCAAAGCTGCCGTCCTCGGTGGGCCTGACTGTATGTAAAGTTACAAACTATATAATATTATAAGATATGGTCTCTGATTGTCCCAGTTTCTGTATTTTATTGTGTCAAAATAGTTCACTCACAGTTAACATGTATGACCCAAAAACATCAAGCAGGTCAGGGGTGGCTCCAGGATTTTCCCGACAGCCAATGTCCCCAGCGAGATCAAAGTGGGCATGTTGGGGGCGTAACTCAAAATCTCTTGAAAGTGGTCCAGGGGGGCAAAGCCCTGAAAAATATGACAATTTAGGGATTTCAAAAGCTTAAACGATTTTAGAGTCTACAAATATGTAAAAAAATACATATCATTTTTTTTTCTCCCCGACATATTAGCTTTTCTCCCCCACTGGCTCCACCCCTGATATCAAGAAAGTATCAAAAAGTGTAGCCCCAGACTTCTTGGTTTTAATAATTATTTCTATCTACAGTGTACACAAATCAAATTACTGTATAATGTTTTTGATTTTCTTTTATTGTAAATCAAATCAAGAACAATAATAATAATATTAAGGTGCAATTTTTGCTAAATTCTATTTTTATATTGTGATATTAATTTAAGGTTGGGTGTACAAATTGGAGGACCATGACATGAAATCTCTTCATCCTTCTTGCTTGTTTTGGTGGAGTCTAGGGCCAGTCCCTCTGATGCCTGGTGCAACTGGGCAATTTGTTGGCAATTGAAGCCATCTTAGAACTTATTTATATGACCAAACATAAAGTTTACTTAATTCATTTTTTTCTTGTTTTGTTCTGACAAGCTGGGCCAATACGGGGCTTCTATCCTGTCTGGCTTAAGTTTCATCCCCCTTTCTTTCCCCCCCCCTCCCTCACTGACTCACGACTGCCTAGTAGTAGTAGTAATCATTGCATCAAACCTACAATGTATCCACTTATTTTCTTGTAGAGAATGAATTCATGGAGGAAGGTGCCACCTGGGTTCACGGCATTGAGGATAATCCAGTACACAGTTTGATCAAACATAATCAAGTATTTAATAAATACCACTACCTTATCAAATACAAATTCTGTAAACTAAATGGAGATGAAGTGCCTACTGAGCATATTAAAAAATATAAAAGGTAATATTTATTAAGCAAGCCAGTTGGAAAACAAATACCAATGATTATGAACATTATTATTATTATTATTATTATTGTTATTGTTATTGTTATTGTTATTGTTATTATTATTATTGTTATTGTTATTATTATTATTATCGTTATTGTTGTTGCTGTTATTATTATTATATTATTATTATTATTCTATGCTTTGGTAATTCTCCCTTTGTTAACTACCATCTCATGTGAGGAAATAAGATTATGAATATGATGATTAATACAGATCAAATAATATAAAAAATAAGATGTTATGTATAGCATTAAATACATAAACTTTATTTCTTAATTGTTTCATAATTTATAACAAAAGTATCTTTTCAGAGATCCCATTTTTAGTTCAAATGCTTTAGATGAGGGTGTATCATATAAATCTCGGTTATTTGCAGTGCATCAATAACTACTGCTGTTCAAATATGCATGTGTGAATGATCATTGGCTTTACTTGGATTTGATTTCCCATTGAAGACCCATACCAGTGGCCCAGTTGGTTAAGGCATCCGCATAGTCAGCAGAAGCTCCCATTATTTAAATCCAGATTGATTGAACATACTTTGATAGCTACACTTCATCATCTACTTAGAAGTATAAGATTGAGAAGTCGCCTTCCTTTAATCCCTCTCTTTCACTGTTGAAATTGATGTTTGAATTCCTGCATGACGGTTTAGAGTTTATCTTTTCATTCAACTATTAATTTGATATGTTTGTATTGTCTTTCTATCCTGATTTGTAATTTTTTATATGCCAAAATGAATAAAACTAAGAAAAAGTAAAATCTACTATCAATATATGTCCTTTTCACTAAAGAAAAAAAAGAATTAATAATGCATAATATTAATATAATAATTACTATTTAATAAGAGTTAATTGAATGATTATTTTATAGAATATATCGTAAGATAAAAGCTGATGCTGAAAATATATATCAGGACGGAAGTACTCTGCAAAATGGAGAGAAGTCAGTTGGAGAATTTCTTCAGAAAGAGTTTCAACGTAAACTAAAAGATTTGAAGTTGACTAGAGAATGTGAAAATACAGCGAGCAGTGTTTTTTATAGCAATTCACTAATTGAATGTTGCATCTGCGGTTGCAATAGTTTATACGATTTAGTTCTGAATGATTTTGGTGAATATGAAGAGCTTGGTGGCGGTGATTTGCGAGTCCGAGGCGGCTACTCGCAGGTAATTAAGGAGTTGCTCAAGAAACTTCCCGAGAACTGTGTAGTGTACAACTCAACTGTGACAGAGGTACACTGGAAAAATGACCACATACCAGATGGTTAGTATGGACAAATTAACATTTTGTAGTGGTTCAGTTCATTAAATGCCGTATATACTCACGTATAAGACAAGGCTTAAAATAGCAAATTTATGATCAAAAATAAGGGGTTGTCTTATATGCGCGACATACGCATTTTAGATTTTTAAAATCATGTTCGTCTTACATGCGGATTGTTTATCACACGCGAATTTATTGCTGCAGTGAAGCTACTAAATGTTTGTATGAATGAACGCAATTTTAAATACGGGAAAAAAAATTTTGACGAACATTTATGAATTCATAAAATAGTGTTATTTTGAAGATTAGCCCTGCGTTTGGTTCAGTTCTTAGCCAGCTAGATGCAGTATTAAGACCATAAAAAGCAGTAAAGTAGGAATACCGACCATGAAACAGGGGGCAGGTCATCTTATAAACCCGACATCAAAATATCATCCAATTGCGCTTTTATACGCGAGTATATAAGGTACATATTTTGGGATGAAGTAGGTAATGTGTATTATAAATCTTATAGGTACAACACAAATGTGAGTGTGTGTCAAACTGACAGACATTTGTAGTAAAGACAAGCCAAACCACTCACTGCTCTCAAATCCTGTTTTGGAGATAATGGCCAAAACACGCTGGAATGTCAACATTTTTGAAATCTATTTTATTGCACTAAACTAGCCTTTATATATCTATACACCATGCTATGCTGTTATTTTCCCCATTTTCAATGTTAAAACTACTATTTTTAACGATTTGGTGATGGTTTCTGCCTAAGAAATGCCTGAATCAAAACTTTGAAGGTTGACTTCGCAAACATTGTTTTTTTAAACAACTGTATGTTTAAACTAACTTTATAACGAAATTTAGGATTTAAATGATTCTTTTACCATTTTAGAGCTCTCATTTTACTGTTTGACCCTGAATTAGTAACTAAAAATCAATTTTTGCGACGGGTGACTGGTTTGGCTTGTCTTTGCCACATTTGATTTTACAGTATTAGTATAGATTTTTCTTTGTAAGTTTTCAGTCTGAAATACTTAACTAAATTTAAAAATAAGAATGAAAGTATAAACAATGAAAGTAGGTATTATTTTTAAATCCAGTTACAAAGAAGAATCTGTACTAATAAAATACAATGTCTGTCAGTCTTACACCTCAAAATACACTGATATTTGTGTTGTACATATAACAATGAAATCAATTACAACATCAAACAGTATAGATAACAGAAAGTGTTTAAATATATTCTCCCTCAGTGTAACAGAATAAATGTCATATTTACTGATCTTGCATATAAATATTACATATACTGTATCTACATATTTAATTAATACTCTATCTATATTTTAAGCATAAATAATTATATTTTATATTGCAAAAAAAAAATGATTATATGTACAAAGACAAATACACAAATGTATTCAATTAGAGATGTAATAGTGCACTCCTCAGGTGTGTTGACATGTAATATATTAAAAAAAATATATACATGTAGATTTCCATACCAGATGACACCTCGCCTCTGGTCAATCAATCAATCAAAATTAACATTTATTTCCTTCAAAACGTAAATTACAATATTCATTGAAATGTAACAAATAAATAACATAAGTATTGAACCTGAACTCGCATGCCTGGACGTGGAGGAGGCCGATGGCCTCAGTAACGGCTAGTATGTACTAAATTGATGCGATAAATACTAAATTTTGTTCATAGAATCTTCCAAGCCTGTGAGAATCGTATGTGAAAATGGCGAACAGTTTTTTGCTGATCATGTAATTGCAACCCAGTCTCTCGGCCACTTAAAAGAGTATGGAAGGGCGCTGTTTAAGCCACCTTTACCTCAAGTGAAGTTGGATATTATTGATCGCATGGGATACAACTATATAACAAAGGTTCACCTAAGGTACCAAACTCCATTTTGGCAAGATAAATTTTCTAGAGTTATTCCGTTGTGGGACATATCACCTAAAGATGTGGTAACCAAGCCCTCTGAATTCACAAAGGTATATTATTTATTTAATTATTTTTATTATTTATTAATTTGTGATGAAATCTTCAAATATCTCATTAATTATTAATTAATAAATAAAAATTTTGTTTTTGTATAGCGCCCGGCTACACTTGCATCGCAGGGCGATGACAAACACCTATGTTTTTGCTGATAGTGACTGCTTCAAAAGAGGTGTTTTTAGCTGGCATATAAAAAGCAGCTAGGGAGCATTGGATTAGAGCCCTGTCCAGACTATCAAATTTTATTTGACAAAAGCATGTGACATGCCTAAATATGGTCGTGATGACATCACATCATGACCATATATAGGTACATCATGACCATATATAGGCGCATCATGACCGTATATGCGCATATAACACCTTTTTGTTGATGAAAACTTGATAGTGTGAACTGAGCCTTAAGTTTTAACGTGAACAATTTGTGTAGTGTGCCCATGTATGGGAATGCTGATGCCATATTATACCCAAATATGGACATAATATGTATTTGTCACATGAAATTTGATAGTATAAACAGACCTTTAGACAATTCTGCTCTGTATACTTTTTCATATTTGTAATTAATGTACAAAAAAATTATCTTTATATTTTTTTTTATCAGGAAACATGGTTCAGACATATATATGACTTCGCTGTCCATCCTTTCTTGTCAAACACGCTAGAAGTATGGTTATCTGGAGAATCAGCTTTGCATGTAGAAAGATTGGAAAATGAAATTATAAGCGACGCTTGTACAGGTACAGAAAATGGATGACTTAAGCAAATTATTGTTGAAATGGATAAATGCATGTTGTAACTAATAAGAACGTTGAAGTTGTTTTTTTCTGTTAATTACAGATCTACTGAGAAAATTCTTGAAAGATCCTTCAGTTCCAAAACCTGACGAGATCTTGAAAACCTCATGGAATACCAATCCGTATTTCTTGGGGGCGTACTCCTACGTGGCTGTCGGTAGCAGCGGTGAGGACTGCGACGGACTAGCAGAGCCGCTATGTGTTGAGAACAGCAACAGTGTGGACGTTCCAAGGGTTAGTGTATATGTATTAGTTTTTAGAAAATTTAAACAGGATTAGGCAAGACTTTTTTTTATACCTTGTATAGCGAACCCGCACGCCAATAATGATAACTTAAATAAAAATAAAATTTAACTTTCGGCCAATAGCATACCTGCCGCCAAAAAAAATGAAAATTTTGGAAAAAAAATAAAAGGTTTTTTTAAATTTTATTATGCCTGCTGCTGCCTTGAAATCTCCAAAGTAAAATATGTTCATTTCTTCCTAATTATGTAAATTTAAAGCATTTAACCATCCCATCTGTTTATTATTTTCTCCTCTGTCTTGATGTTTTTGACAAAACTGTTTGCTAAATAAGAGAACAAAATGTTAATTATATTTTTTTCCGCCCTCCTCTGACGATCTTTAAAAAAATAAGTTTGCAAAATAATTTATAAAAAAAATTTCACCTTAAGTATTTGAAATATATAAAAATATATTATATGTGCTGAGATAATGGAATTGAACAAAAATTAAATAGGTATTTAACATGCTTTTGCTTATTTTGTATAAAAATTTATTTGTTTGTTTTCAAGGAGTTATTTGCTTTTTAATTGAAAATTAATTAGTAATTTTTCATTAAGCCATGTCCAGATTATCAAAAACTGTTGTTTGCCCATATATAGTCATGATATGCCTATATATGGTCATGGCGTGATGTCATCATGACCATATTTAGGCATATCACACATATTTGTCACATGAAATTTATCTGATAACTTATTGTTTTCATTTTAAAAATGAGCAATTCAATATTCAATTCAATATATCAATATAAATACATCTTTTAAGGCTTTTTTTTAGATTTTAACACAAATGTCTTTAATGTTCTGATGAGTAAAAGTAGGAACCATATTGTATATTACCCAAATATGGTAATGAATGTATATTAAGCAGGTAGCAGATTGTTTAGCTTAACGTGTTTATGTGAAAAACAATCTCAGGTTGAAGTAGTGACAATTATGTTCCTTAATTAGTTTATTATCGTCGACTAAAGCCCTGACAAAAAAACTGATGTATCCGGGGCCGGGTGCAGGATTTGGCGGTAGGGGGTGTGTGAAAATCAACACTCATAAATCTTACTGGTCTATGTTCATATCAAAAAATATAAAATACAAGAATTAATTTTCTTAATACAATTTAGGGGTAGGTGCGATTGCACCATCTGCACCCTCTGCATTCGTCCCAGTGTATGCCCATATATTGTCATGATGTGCCTATATATGGTCATGATGTGATGTCATCATGACTATATTTAGAAATTTCACAAAGATAGTTTAAATATTACTCATTCAAGTATTCTTTTCAATTAAATTAATTTTGCAGGTTTTATTTGCGGGTGAAGCCACCCATAGGACATTTTACTCTACAACCCATGGTGCGTTGCTGTCAGGAGAGCGAGAAGCTGGACGCTTGATCAGCTTTTACCAGTGCAAATTTAAGTAAATTTATCTGGTAGGCCAGGCTGAACCCCTTATCAGGCTTTACCAATGTAGCCGAGATGGTTTTTGTCCTACATTCTGATAAGCCTGGGTATAGGCTTGAAAGGGGACCATTCATAGTACAGTAAATTTCATAACATAATAATTGAACTTTGATAAGCAATTGTATAAGTAATAATTATGAGTTACCATGTGCTACCTACCTAGGTTATCCTGGTTTTATATTCACTGGTTTGCTGTATTTTAAGTTTTAATACTGTTTTTTTTTTTTTTTATTGGTAATTCTTTAACTTTGTGCAATCATTTTCAGTATTGTTGTTCTGAAGCACCAAATATATTTCCATTTGACAATATATAATAAACCACATTTATTTTTATTTAGAATATAATGATTAAGGATAGGCCTACAAAAACAAGCGAGAGAATATATTATTTATACCTGTAGGCAGGGCTGGAAAAAGTGCGCGAACGGCGGTCGGAGACATTGACCATTAACCCGGAGGCATTTTAGAAAAAAACTAATTTGTTGTTGTTGTTACACATTGCAATTTAATGCATACCGATAATTAAATTGGATATTTATGCTTGCTCCAAACCACTAAATGTACTACTGTTTAGCTATAATAGTGTAAAGATAACATTTAGCGCTGGTGGCATTTGATCAAGATAATTTTCATGGTCGGATGCTCAAAAATATTTTTTCCAGCCTGACCTATAGAACCTAAATTGGCAGAAAACATTCTTAAAGGTTTTATTCTTATTGGTAATTCTTCACTTAATGACTTTGTGCAATCGTTTTCAATATTGTTGTTCTGGAGCATCAAATATATTTCATTTCATTGGACAATATATAATAAACCACATTTGTGAGGTCTCACCACGAAATGAGACTTATCGTTGGTGAAATCATATTGAGATATTCACCAAAATAGGTCAAAGGCAACATTTTTACAAAATTTTGATTTTAATGTTTTTGAATAACTTGATACTTATATTTTATGATTGTGTACATTTTAAGTGATGTGTATAAGAGACAGAGTTGAATGTGTTGCAAATATCAGCAGGGTGCCCAATGGTAATAAAAACCAGAGCGAATTAAAAACAAATATATAGAATATTAGCACAGCTGTGCAAAGATCGTAAGCGGCGGATACCCTACGCTGCACTTTTTACACAATCTTTTGTTACTTTTTCGCCAGTGACGTCATGGTAAAATCGTATATAATCGCCTATAACTTCATAAAAAACAGCCAACAAACGATTTTAAGGTTGATTCTATTATTATTATTGGCATATCAAAAATCCTCTATAGAACAAAACATCATTTTGCTAGTTCTCTTTTAAGCAAAAACAAAAATCCATTCAGTAAAAGTATTGTTTATTTATTTGGGTACTGCTTACTACAGCACAAAGTCAATCCATACACTGTGTTTAAAATAAACCCTGGTAGAAATCTACCCTGATGCCTAGACAAAATGGAAATCTTTTGACCAGTTTCTAAGCTATATTGAAATACTTTGAAGAGTAGTTTTATGCCCAAAGTATACATTTTTTTTTTTGGTCCCAGTTCATTGTCAACAAGGGCTTGGCCTGCCCGACTGGTTGTAGTACTAGTGGCCAGCATGTGAATTGAACCCCATAACTTTCAGTTGAGTGCCCAAAGTGCAATCATGGCAACAACTGCTGTTATTCAAAAATATAAATTCCATCAAATATATTGCTTTAAACAAAAGAAACCAATTTCTACATAATTTACTTAACTAAAATATTGCTTTCTTATTCTACAATCTAAAATTAATAATTTGAAGTATACCATACTGTAACAACTCCCTGCTATAATGTAGAAAACTATAATTGATGATATGTCCAAATAAAAAGGATATTATACTGTATAAATTATACATTAAAATACAAATGAATTAACTTTCATCTTGATAGAAACAAGAAATAAAAAAAAAATAAATAAAATACAGTTCATGAAACAAAATACATTAATATAAAAATACACTCATTCACAAAAATCAATAATAAATCATGTGATTAATTGTTGGTACTACAAAAAAATAGTTTGAGTATTAAAATCTTCAAATAAATCGTTACTATATATTTGTCAATGGCATAAACAAAAACAGTGGCAAAGACAAGCCACACCAGTCACTGATCACAAATCGTGTTTCAGAGATAATGGCTAAAATATGCTCTGAAATGTCAAAATTTGTTAAATTTATCTTATTGTACTAAACTAACTATATATCTATACATCATGACATGTTGTTATTTTCCCCATTTTCGATGTTAAAACAACAATTGTCAACAATTTGGTGAAGGTTTCTGCCTAAGGCTGATTTCTCAAATATTGTTTTTCAAATAGCTGTATGTTTTAACACTTGTAACTTCATAAGGAATTGTCAGTTTTAAGTGATTGTTTTTACCATTGTATAGCTTTCATTTCATTTTTTAACCCTGTAATAATATCTAACAATCAATTTTTGCGACGAGTGACTGGTTTGGCTTGTGTTTGCCACATATGGCAAAATACTCATTCCGCATGTGTTGCAAGAATCTACATATTAGATTGCATGTTCAGTTGCACGGTATATTAATAATTGTGTCAATTAATGGCAACAGTGCATTGAGAAGCTGCTCACAGACAACTATAGTTTGATTATGTATTCTGTTTTTGGTCAAATAAAGAAATGAAACATATATGTTTTTTTTTGCCACTGTATCGGTATCATTTTGTATCGTATAAGCCCAGTCCAGAATATCATACTTTATTTGACAAAAACATGTGACATGTCTAAATATGGTCATGATGACATCACATCATGACCATATTTATAATTTTCATAATTTTATTTCTCTCAGGAGTCAGGTAAGCAAAAAGGGAATATGTCAGCGTACAAGATGCCTACCAGAGAATATATATAGGCACATCATGACTATATATGGAAACATCATGACTATATATGGGCACATCATGACTATATGTGGACATACAACATTTTGTTTGTCAAATAAAATTTGATAGTGTGGACAGACCTTAATTAGACAAAAACAAGTTGGTGTCAATCAACCCAAAATCTAAAAAATTAGGGTCAGCATTTGTTTTTGTTTACCATTATTTTTTCCTAAACCTAAAATACTTGTATGGTTCAAGCTTTACTTTAAAAATTTGGTGCATGGGGACAAAACAATAGTTACCAAAAGTCACTGTTTTGGGCAACACATTTGAACAAATAAAAATTTGTTAATTATAAAAATGTGCAGAATAAGTACTGGTAGGTGTTGTTGACAAACTAGTTACTAGATTTTAGTAGACTCTAACTGATTGATTTGGTAATTGCCACATTAACATATTTCACAGATATCATCATAAAACAGTTATTATAAAACACGTTATACTATTAAGTACATACTGTAATTTAAATATTGTTATTAGTCTATTATTCAAGGTCAATAGCACACGAAACTGCTGGTTGTACACTAATTCTCAGCAGATAAATAGTCTTCTCTTTACACTTATTTAGCAGCTAAAACAAATAGCGTCATACTGTATCAATCTATGAATATGTATTTTGAAAAACAAAAAACTACTATTACAGACTATTAATTTTATATATTCCAGTTGTAGGCACTTGAGATTTTGTGATCGGCTCTCGAAAAATCAGCCGTTCGTTGCAATTTTTAATTTCTCATAAGCACCCAAAATGTTTGAAAATCAGAATTTTGAACATTTTCCTGTTTTTGCATTTTATAAAAGAAGATATACTGAAAAACAATTCTGCAAAGTATCAGTCACCAAATCTAACTGAAAAGTACATTAAAAAACTATTTTTAACATACAAATCTTAATAATAAAATATTAATTTTTGAATCTTTTCAAGCTGTTTTCTCAAAACATACATGGCTGATATCCAATGAATTAAATATTCATAACTTCACTAACACTGTCTTCAAGAAGAATTCATGTAGAATTTACTACAAACAGCTAGTTTTGCCAGAGCCGGTCAAACTTATAAAAATGGTTCAATTAGAGGCTAGTCTCAACATTTTTAATAATATTTAGGGTGGAGGGTGGAGGGGAGATAATTCAAATGAAATAAAAATTAGAATTAACATATATTTTGTTCACCAATTCACAAACGCAAGAAAAAACAACAATTCCTTATTCTTTTTATGGACACACAAATCGGTGGCAATCAATTTGAGGATTTTCATATTAAAAACTATGTATTAGAGAAAACTATTTGTTTCATCTGTCTCTTATTAAAAATTTATTTGATCACTTTAAATGTGTAATTTAAAGGTTTTTTTAAATGTTAGTATCACAACAGGGTCAAAATCACAGTAGCAGTGGTCCTAGAAAGACAACAGGAAAACATGTAGTCACAGAAGCATTGCAAACAGGAAACCAACTTGTTCCTTACTTGAATATTGTCTTAATCATGGAATGATGTTGCAATTATTTACACCAATGTCCCTTAATCGTTTTGATTACCTTTACTCACAAACTGGGTCATTAGTTGACCTATAGGACGCGATACCGGTAACCACTTGTACGTAAGATCTTGATCGTCAGAAACGGACCACTCATAGTTGTTTAATAAGTACGTACAGACTTCCTGTGCAAGAAAAATTCAAGGATTAGAGGACAATATTTAATGTAATTTATTAAAGATCTTTGATTTTAATTGCTATTATAACCACTAGATCCATGCCATTTGATTTGTGCATTTAATATTATGTGTCATTGGGTATTTACGCAATTTAATTGTAAATAATCCATTTATAATCCAAGTATTAAATAAATTCTTTGGATTCGATAACAGATAGGTATATGGTTATTTTATATGATCCAAATATCAAATAAATGTAAGATTCAAACGTCAAATCAATTCCATAAGTGTTCACCACTTTTACATTTACTTGATATATGGATCATATAAACGAACTATATACTAATCCATATTTATATTTGCGTCACTCTTCATGAAAATTTAGTTCCATTTGCGAACATGTTTCTTCCATTTTACACTGACAGGCACAACTTCCGGAAGAAAAAATCGTGACTGTGGAAAGGTGACTTTATTTAACTTCATGACAGCCTCTGCTGGCTGAAAAGCCTGTAGATGTATACATTATTTAACATAAAATATCAAATGACATGGATGTACTTCAGGTGTAAACCAACACTTGGCACCACTTTGTTTAATGGAACAGTCCATCTTTGAACTCATGAAAATATCCTTCACACTGCACTCATAAACATTCATTATTTGTATTTATAACACACCCTAAATAGATCCTTATCATTTGATTGGTGGATTTTGTATCATATGACATTGGCTTTTTACACCAATTCATCACTCATCATGAAAATTTAGTTCCATCCATGCATTTTTCCCCATTCGTTTTGACCAACTGCATGCCTCCACGTAATATACTGTTGTCATTGGTTGAAATAAAATGGACTGTTCTATTCACAAGTTTATTACCAAATTGTTGTAAATTGTTTGTGTTAAAACTTATACTGATTGGAAGAAAGGTACTGTAGGCTTATAATTATTTTTCGTAAATCAACAAATGACAAGGATTTTTTTTTTAGATACAATATAAAACGAATAATAAATATTTTGTATTCGTGCAATGGGAAGAATATTTTCATTAGTTGAAAGATTGACTGTTCCATTCAACTCATGAAAATATTTTTCCCACTGCACTCATAAACATTCATTATTTGTATTTATGATGATAGCATGAAATCCATGTCTCAAGTGTTAGAAATATTTTACCTTGAGTATGTTTTTGATAAGATGGATGCCAATACACTTTCGCTTTCCTCCACCAAAACAGCACAATAGCTTCTCCAACTCATCCCCACTATCAAAAAACAAATTGAATAATAAATGTACAAGTATGAATTTGAAAAATTTTGTCAGTAATATGTAAGGAAAAATCGGGATAGTAATCAGAGCATATCAAATTTCTTGAGTTCAAAGTACACTGTACAAAAAATTTTAATCTACAATTATGATTGGTAAAATAATAAAATCATTTTATTATTTTATTTAATTAATTTTTATTTTATTTTTATAGCACTTTTCTTTTTTTCTAAAATAAAGTGCTTCTGTCATTAGGACCACATGCTTGAATGTTGCTGCTGTAATCAGCACAGGAGCAGGCAACCTCACAATGTAGGTACCCATTTATCCTAATGGGTTGACAGAACAAATGTACAGAGAGCACCTTACTCAAGGACATAAGCAAAATGCACAGCGAGAGATTTGGGAAACCAAGTTGTTCCCGTTGCACCAAACCCCTTCTGAAAATAACATGATGATATTTAAAATGCTGATTACAAATACACTAATATTCTTACTTTTCATCCCATCTTTCTGGTTTGAACTCCTCTGGGTCTGTAAACACTTTTGGGTCCCTGTGTGCCGAGTTGGTCATATACACAACAGCTGTACCCTTATGAACCTTGACACCATCTAAGACACAGCTCTAGATGTGGTTGGGGTAGGAGAAGAAAGAAATCACTAAAATGTTAATTAGAATATATTTATAACAGAAATTTAAACAAGAACTAATAAATACAAAATTAGTTGATCACCACTAATGCTATTTGCCTGCTAATTTTGGCATGTTTCACATCATTTTTCCATCACGAATGGTCATGGCAAAGTAGACAGATCCAATTAATAATACAAGCAATGCATGTGTTTTCAGAAAAAAGTCATTGAGTCTAAAAACAGGGGGAAACAGTGGTATGAGTCTCAGAATCTAACAAATTGAACAAAAAGGGGATCTTCCTTGCCTTCTGAATTTACCATTGGTTTTTTTAACACAATGATAGTATTCTACTTACCTTTCTTGTCAAACGTCTTCCTCCAAAAAATGGTGGCCATAACCTTTGTACCTCAAGCAGTACGTGATCTAAATATTTGCAGTCTATAGAAGCTTGGTGGCGCTGTTTGGCCTGCAAAAAAATTATAGAATAGTGTGTGTGTTTTAAATTATCTAATAAATGCCTCTCTTGAATAAGGGCTACACCAAACATGATTTATTTCTGTAAGCGCCACGCTGTTTATTAGATATATCCAACTTAGAATCAACCTCACGGTGCTTAATCAACTGTGATATACCCAACATATACAAACACAACTATTGGCGCTAGCGATCCCGTAGCGATTGTCACAGAGTTCGACGCTGCCTCTGAAGAAACTGAGGAAAACTAAATGGCACTTTGTATCAAATGTATTCACTTTAAAGGTGTATGCTAATATATATCAACCCTTTGTGACTTCACGCATAATTTTCAAAAAATGCCCAACCTCAAGCAAATCCAGAAGAAATCTCAAGCAAGCCTTTGTGAGACCCTTGGCAGGTCTGAAATCAGTGCAGATGGTACCAAAATAAAATTAAATGTGTTAAAAAAGCTCATTAGCCAGACCAGTGGCAGATTCAAGGGGGAACCGGCCCAGGCCCACTAAATTTTTCAAAATTATAAAAAAAATTGAGAAAAAAGAAAATTATATTCATATTTAAGTCTGAGAGTGCAATTTTTGGCTATCTAGAGGTGCCATCATAATCATAAACTGTCTTGCCTCAGCCCAACCATGGTGGGGCTGAAGTGGCCTAGACCCTCCATATGTGAAAGTCAACTTCCTTTTGGACGCTTATTTCAAATTCCTGGACCCGCCACTGCAGATCTTATGACTCAGGACCATGAGATAAAAGGTAAATGATTTAAATATTTAACTTCCACTTAGGCCTCAGCTGGAATAACAAATGATTCTCACCTTATCATGACCGGATAAAGCCAAAGTAAAAGACGTTAAGATGGAAGCAAATGCTTTTGGAACTAAGGCTGAGATGAACAACAACAAATGATTCTCTACTTCTGATTGGTTCTGAAATCCTGCTTCAGATATATGATGAAGAAAATCTCCCTTGTTTGCTTTTTCTAAACGATCCCTGATTATTTCCAATAGTTCACCCTACAAAGAAATGTATTTTAAAAATACTAATAAAAATAATACAACAAAAAATATATCAGTTCTGCCCTACAGCTAGTTAAAAAAATTGATCTAATAGTGAAATCCTATGTAACTATAGGCCTATTTCAAATCCTGATGAACAAAATATTGTAGCTTTCCCCAAACACATTATTAAACATAATACTGGACAACTGCAGGGGTTCCAAGTCAACCACAAGTAGCGGGAGTCTCCTAAAAATCGGGATGGGTTTAAAGGTTAAAAGATAAAATGTATAATAACCTTAGCTTCCAAAGCTCTGTTATACCCTGATGACGAACCCCAGTATGGCAATTTCAAACTCAATGGCACAGAGATGATTCCTGAATTTGAGAAAAATTAAACACTTTATGTTAATCATGTATACATTAATAATGCAAATGTATATCTTGGCAATCTGTTTGTGGGTCTGTAGCATTCCTGTAGCCAGGATTCCTTAAGTGGAAGGGGATCATTGACACCTAGACGTTGAGGGGGCATTTAAAGGTAAACTCGTGGGTTCCAGGGAAAGACCCATTGTGGGGGTTAGTGGTAATCCCAATGGAGCAGAAGCATTCTAGGGGTATGTCGAACCGTAGAAAACTCCCAGGTATGGACTTGGGTTTTGCATGCAGTAATGAACTAGCAAGGCATTTAGAGCTTCTTATTTTAAAAATTAAACTTACACCATGAATACAAAGTAGATAATTAATTATCAATTGTTAGAGCTTGCTCGAGCCTCACTGACTCTGGAATGCCATTAAAATCAATCACTTCGACAAGTGGGTAATTCAACAACAGGCTAATTAACATGTAAAATATTCCCATCTGAGAAAACAGAATTCTAAATTCATAATATTTACAGTATATACACAGCTTTTGTCTACATCCATTAGTTGTGTTAATTCTGTGCAGTGTAGAAAATGTTGCAAACATAATAAATATAAATTGATATCTTCCAGTACACTATGTGTTAAAATATTACAATATATAACTACAGTACTTATGATGTATAATTAATTTATTTGCCAATTAACTCTTCAAGAATTAAGATATTCAATAAAACTAAAAAGATGTTCGCTAATGCATTTAAGGAGAGTGGTCATTAATAATTCATTGAGAATTAATTTTTTACGAAAATTGAATATTTATCAATATCTATCTATTTTTGATAAATCAAGCTTTAATTTATGTAAAAATTCATATTATCTTATAATAGTCTAGGGTATAGAAACAATTCAATTTTCGCTGACTCAGATTTTGTACTACAGTACTGTATATTATGAAATCTGGACCAACACAATTGGAAAGGGGAAACCCCAAATCTTCTCTCTCTCACACAGAGCTCACGCCATCCCTATCCCTGCAAAAGAATTCTGGATCCGTCATTGGAAATCCTTACTTAATTGGAAAATTTCTGCTTCTCCTTCAAATAAATAAAGAGATCATCGGATTTGAGATTTGCATTTAAACTGGCTACAAGACCATAATGAGTTGTTTACAACAAGTGACTCACTTATATAAGTAGATATACTTAGCATGGTAATCTAGCAACACCATTTATCTTTCCAAGGCTGACTAAATGAAATACAAATGATTTAAACACTTAGCCTGTAACATAGCATACAGTATTTAAATATATTTTACCAGTACTGGTATATAATCAAATATCTTTTTGCAGTAATTATTTATGCTTTTGTATAGCTAATAACATTCCATATACTCAGGAAGCCCTTCTTGACATAAGTTTTGTACCCCACTCTGCTCCATCCCAACTCACCTTCTCCCACCAACACCCATACTGACATTGTATATGCTCTGATTCTGACCATGGTTAATGGTTAAAGATAATATTTAGTACATATGTAGACAAAAAACATATTCGAAGTTGGAAAATGTGAAACACAATACAATACTATATAAACATATTGGAATGTGAACTTCAGGTAAGGGATTCTCAGGCACCATCTGTGTTTGCAGGAGTACTGCTCAACTGAGTTAGTGCTTATTAGTGAGGTTCAGTGCTTACCATGCCAATGTGTTGTGATTAGCTGACTAAGTTGATCATACACCTCCGCTGAGTGACTAGGAACTACATCCAAAAATATACTAAAGGATAGTTCTGTTGCAAAATGTTTAAATTGTTCATAAGCCGAGACCTCCGTGCTGTGAATTTAAAGTTAAGACATTACCTTTAAGTTTTATTGACATGCTTTAAGTAAACCATTTAAATTCATAGAAAAGCATAGCAATATACCTTTGATAAAAAAATAAATAAAAATCTCATCTCTCTTTTATATAATTTCACAATTAAAAAGGTAATTAATTAATCAATACAAATTAAATAATAATATGAAAAGATAAGTTTTATTACACTATTCAATAACTAATAAAGAGTTCAAATGGTGATTAATTGAGGCTATATGAACAATCATAAAGATACACCTTACAAAATTCTGAAATTCTCAAAAATACATATCAATGGCTAATTAGATAAACAGTTTCATAAAGGAGCTGACATTTAATATAAAATACTAGAATGTTAGGGGAAAAAAAAATGTCTTCAAATTAAAGGTTTCTACAATCCAATGCTAAGAAATTACAAATGACGTTATTGATAATAATGAATCGATATATTATATACAGCATGCATGAAAAAATGGAAAAGAGTTTGTCATTTGGTGCTGAAGATCATGAAGTGTTCGGATGAATTTTAAGATGGGATTTGGAAAATGAGACTGTATCCTTCGTTGTCAAGGCTACAGTAGATCATATCAGCTTAAGTGTATAGTGTAGATAATTAGGTACAAATTAAATATTACCCTGCATCTAAGTTACTGAAATGCTTGCTGATGAGGTTCTTTAGTTTTGTGTTGAACAGGTGCATGCTAGCAGGCTCAAACAGAGAATGAAGAACTTGGCCTAATCTGGCCGCTTCCTCTCCCTCAGCAAACACAGCATTGTCGCCATAGAGACCATGCATAAACACTTTGTAGCCCATTTCAAAATTATGACTACAGTCTGTAAGTAATAAGAGAATATTGATTAGTCCGTCAGGAATCATAATTTTAATTCAAACTCAATATGATTGAATGCAATATGATGATTCATAATTTAATGTAAATCAATAACATACCTCTGTAAATTACAAACTCATAATTAGTTTAAAATGGTTGCATAATTGTATGATGAATAGAACACATGTGAGTTTTTTATCTGCCAATATCAAATTATATTTAGTTCTGACATATGCAATTTTCACAGCTGCTACATTGAACTGAATATAGAGATCCATATTCACAATACAAATAATCACAAATTTCTTTTCACATTGAATAGATGAAGTCCATTAAAATATTTATCAATAGTAGATCACTAAATTTACTTTAAAGAATTAAAAAGTAACTGTATATTAAAAGAGGATATGTGGGCATTATATTAGGACTGGTTATTCAGGTCAAATGGACTTTAGGAGAGTTCAAAGTTCCATAATTAGCTAGTGTGTGCAGGTCAATTACTATAGGACCCAGGCCCTATTGAGTAACATTCACGCCATGCATAGTGTACAGTTGATAGGGTACTGTTTGTGGGCCACATAACTTTAGTGGAGTATAAACATCCATACTGCTCCAAAATAGATGCATAGTTTCGTTTATTATTTTATTTAAGCTTTCTTTAACTAGGGGGTATCCATTCAGGGACTAGCACTGCTTTTCAAGGAAGCTCTGGTTTAGGTTGGCTAGAGTTTTCATGTCGCATAAATTTTAGAAGAGTAACATCCTCATCCAAGGATTTCAATAGGTTTTTAACAGCCATTATTGTTATCATCAATTATTCTGAAAGAATGTTATTGTAATAATTTTCCATTGTATTATTATTTCCTGATAGCAGCCATGATATTTGCAAAGTAATTTGACCAGATAATGACAATCAATAACACTGCAGCAATCACAATATTGAATTTAAATTATTTACAATGAAAACAGACATTTTTTAGTGAATTATTGTAATTATACTACAATACTGAATAATAATAATAATAATAATATCTTTGTTATGATCATTAGTTTAATACAAAATTATACGCATAATGCAACAACTAAAATGGCCTCAGTTACAAATATATGATATTAATATTAAAATAGTAGGCATATTAAACAGTATTTACTATCAATATTTTTTAAAGGGCCATATAAAAAACATATATCTTTTCTAGATATTTTGCTTGAGCCAAGTATGATGTTTGGATGTGGTAGACTTTTTAGACATTTTTTCCTGTAAAAAAGTGAAATAGCCTGAAAAATAATAAAAATGAGAGACAATTAAAAAATAAATAAAAAATCATGCATACAATTGTAAGCACAGGTAGCAGAAATAAGCGATAGGGCAAAGGCCTTAAACCTTTTACATTTAGCCCTACAGAACTTCGAAAATAATTTAGCAGAGTACTAGCCTAGTATTCATACCTCCAACTAAATCCTGCACCCCTTGAATTGTTCCTATAAAGACTGTTGGTTTGTTGAGAATTCTTGATTGAAAAATGCGTGTGTCATATTCTTCCATCCGTTTGTTGACGAACATAACTGGATCACGGTAAAATTCTACAGATTTATCACCGACGATCATATATCCCACATATCCCTTGGGTTCGGCCATAATGAAAATTGTTGTGATTTGAAGATTGAAATTTAGCCCCTCTCAGGAAAATTTGGCTTTTTCTCTAGCAGCAATAAGTGTCACATTAAACTCATGTTGAAGCAGATGTTTTTCGCACCAAATTAAATATTGATTATTAGCATCAGCCTATTTAAACGAACACTGTGTACAGCAAAATCCTGAATTTGCTTCCTGCCAAATTGTTACTATGCAGTTTTCCACATTGATATATCTTCGTAGAAATCGTACAATCTTATATATTATGGGTTTGACGAGGCATGAGTGAGTGGATCTCAACTGTATCTAGTTGATTCTTCTTCTCAGATGAAAAATATTAAGCAGCATTATGTCTAAACCCAACGATGCAGAGCTGAGAAAAAAAAAATGAAATATTTTTATTCATTTTTTGTTGTTAGATATATTAAAATTATTAAATTATATTTATATACAATGATGTAATATAATTATCAGCTTCTTGTCTAAAGTCTAAAAACACAATACATTATATCCCTCATAGTCATACACAATAAAATTGGTCTGTATAAAAAACACCTCAAGTACCTTACTCAGTCAGTCGTAACCTATAGTAACAGGTAAATTATATGAATGCCATCCATTTCTGCTGCAAACCAGTTTGGCTGCGATGTATTTAACATCCAGGAAATCAGGCAATAATAAATGTGTTTTGTTTTTCTTATTAAAATATAAACTGACTTTACAAATAATATAGACTTATGATACCAGTTACAAGTTACCATTGAGAATGTTAAGTTTAGAATTCTGCTTGTTTATAATAGTATGTTTTATGCCTTGCCTGGGCTTCTTCTGGCGAAAAACATGTTTTTTGTATTTCCCACAGTCTTTTATTATTTATTAATTACATGTCTATACAAATATTTATTATCATATTTATCAGTATTATGATATTTATTAGTCATTCAATTATACAAATTAATTGAAAACATACTATAATGTGTTTCATCGCGGCCGATACGACCCTACACCAATATTCCGGTGATCTAGGCTACCGGTAATCCTCGTATTGTTTTCGTGTTTTAGGCCTAGGCGGCCCTCGTCAAAGGAATCAAAGTAGGCCTAGTACTAGTAGTGAGTAGGCCTAGGCCAGGCCCTTTATTCTGTAAAATTTCAAAAAAATAACCTGGATAATTAATTCAGATCTATGATCCGATAACACTTACCACTTGAAAACGTCTCTGTCATCTCACTGCAAACAGTTGATTAATTCACATGTTACGAAAAATGAGGATATTGTTATTTCCGTTCTTGCACGGTACTTAGTTCTTACTGCTGATGAGTTGAGTTGTTCGTGACGTAATACGTAAACAACACGGAATTGCATCTGATTGGCTAGTCAGCCTGCTCTTTCATGGTTGATTAGTTCCGAATTCCGCGCGAAATATACACACACGTTTTGATATTATTGAGAAGTCACGAATGAGAAATACTATTTATTTCTTTAAAAGTTTATCAAGTATTTGTTCGTCAAACATGATAGGGCAGAAGAAGATATCAGCTTTCTTTTCTCCTTCCATTCGTGGATCTAAAAGACCATTATCAAGCTTAGAAAATGAAAACAATCAGGTTTGTTATGATTCATGTCAATGACCCACTTGTTTGCTGAGCAGCTGGAAAGGGAAAATGGCCTTCCCTTACCCAGGGCCAGTCTTTATATTCCTAGTAGTATTACTACTTAAAATAGTGTATTAGGGCTAGGCCAGTAGAGGCCTAGCTAGGACAATACAGTAATTGCAAAATGTATATAAGCCAAACTATATATGCTGTATATATATGCAATGTAACTGTATGTGTATATAACAAATAGGTAAATGCTTTTTGAAAGTAGTGTTCCCAGAATTTAGAAAAAATGATTTGGTTCTTCCTCGATGGGGTTTGGTTTGGGGTTCCCCAACAATGGGAGTCGCTACTTCCCACTTTTGGTCCCCTGCTGGAACATTACTGGAGGTTGGTTCCCTGCTGCAACTATCACTGGAGGAAATATATATGCCTATGTTTTTACTAATCAATGTTGTTTACATCCATAGAACAGCCCTCCAAAGGTTCCATCATCAGAGACATCAACCTTGACAGCAGAACAAATAAGTGCCATAGAGAAGAAAAAGAAGGAAGCCATCGCCAAACGTCAAAAGAGAATGTCAGGTGACTCGGAGTTCATGGGAGAAACCTGGGAGAAGGCGCTCGCATCAGAATTCACCAAGCCATACTTCCTCAATGTAAATAGCGTACTCTATGTTAATGTGGTTGAATATAAATAAGTTCCTGTGGAAATTAAGTATTAGATAGTCACCCTAGCCCACTCATAATTAAGTGATATGGGGATGAAGGAATTTTTTTATTCAAGGCAATTTGATGATCATCCATTCAACAAAGGAAATTGACTTTTCTGTGGTATTATATGTCTAGACAAGTAGTAGGGGCAGATCCAGAAATGTTTTAAGGGGGTGGGGCCGACCAAGAGACAAAATAAGCCCTACCCTAGGGGGTCCGGGGAAATTTTGTTTTGTAGATGCCTGGAAAAAAAACCTGAGGCATTTTGTGCAAATAATAATTTCTTTCTATCTTTCTTCTTTTCTTTTTTTTTTCCTTTCCTAAAGGGGCAGGGGTGGCCTGGTTTCCCTCCTAAATCCACACCTGCAAGTAATTTAGAATAAAAATATAAATTGAATAAATAATTTACTGAGTCTATTCTAAAAGTGCTTTCTAGTCAAATATATATTTTTTTTGTATTTCAGTTGAAAAAGTTTGTTGAACAAGAAAGAAAAAGCCAAAAAATCTTCCCACCAGCAGATCAAGTGTATTCCTGGACTCAAATGTGCGATATAAGAGAAGTAAGATAAACGCATTATTATAATGATTAGCTATTACATATTAATATCATTTGCATGCTAGAGCTATAATTGCCACTTTTTTAAAGAATAATACTGATACTGTAAATTTGTCATTATTATGAATATTTTTATTATTATTAATATTGAAATAATTCATTGGCTTCTTAATGTAATTGGATGATAATTCGTTTACGTTAAACCAAATAATAATTAGAAATAAACTTACTCAGGAAGTTTCAAGACTAAGCTAGTCTCCTTTTCAACTGATGTTGGTGTTGGGTTGATCGGACTAACTATGACGTCACAGTTTGTGACGTATATCCTCTATCTGTCAATTTTGATGATTGACGATCTACAGGGCTGCGGGTCGGGATGCCAAGGATGTCATTGTATATGTTGGGGAGATCAACTACCCCTTGGTCACGGTTCATTGTCCTAGGTCTTTTTCTTATTTGTATCACTTCTTTGATTCTTCTTTTAATTACGTTGGGTTCCCATTGGACGATTTTGACCATTGACAGCATGGTCAGTTATTGCTGATTTGTGGACTATTTTAGAATGAGAAAATCTGCCAGGTCGAGTCTTCACTCCTGAATTATATTTGTCAACGTCCGTTTTATGTTCTTTTATCCTCGTTTTTAAAGGTCGACCTGTTTCACCAATATAATGAGCTGGAGCAATCGGTACATTTCAATTCAATCAATGCATTTATAAAACCATACATTGTTTTGACAGCCCATTTGCTATTCCACTCTGGTGATTATTATAATTATATTATTTACAATGCAGGTAAAAGTTGTGATCCTTGGGCAGGACCCATACCACAATGATGGCCAAGCCCATGGTAAGGTTATAAATTATGACTTATAATAATATCAAAAATAGAGAAATTAATTTATGGTTTATAGAAGATTTGTTCGTACACAACCTCAAATTTTTGCTTATTTTTCTCAAAATAATTACTAAATATTTAAATTTCGATTTAAATATGTATGATTCAGCCTATAGCCTTAATCATAATTCAGACTTGAGGGTGACAGATCCAAGGGTGGCGAAAGAGGCATTTTCTCCCCCCCCCCCAAATGAATCGCTATAAAAGTGTGAATTTGTTTAGATGATGCCCTTGGAACCCACAATAGGGAAGGGAACACCCTCCCATCATCCTCATTTGGACTGTACGGTGGGTCTTTCATTCGTAGCTAATATTCAAATAAAACAATTACTTAAATTTCTTTTTTTTTTGGGCTGTAATGACCCCTTATTATATTGTAAGAGTGGGGTTTTGTTTGTTTTTTTTTGTTATTGTAGCGTTCCTGTTGACAGTCAATTTATATATTTAATTTAAATAATATTATTACTATATTAATTCTTCTTTTCAGGTTTATGTTTTAGTGTTCCTCATGGAATTGCTCCTCCACCAAGGTAACCTTAATAATAGTATGATATAATATGGTGTCTGTTTTTTGTACATGGATCATACACAGACATGTGCTAATCCCATACGGATAGGCATTCACATAAGTGCAATTTAGCTGGGGACTCATCCTAAATGGTCCCCTAGGAGGGGAGGTGTGTGCCATTTATTCTTGACATAGCAAAGTGGACAATACATCATTTAAACCCGTAATTTCAAGGTTGAAAGCATGATCCACAGTTAGCCGCACCATTTTGCTATCATTTTTGTTTAACAATAGTTTTGTATTTTCTATTATAAACAGTATTTACCGAAAATATAAGGTAATTACAAATATGTTTGAATTTTTCTATTGCTGACAAATCTATCTTTATTTTATAGTGTTTTCTTACTGGTTGGTTTAATGTGGGCCGTTCTACACCAAATAGTTTATCATTACAAAATCTATTTCAACCCAATCACATTGCTTGTGAATGTTTTTTCCTCCGTCCCATTTCTGTTTTCAAACATTACTATTATTGACATATCTACCTTTATTTTATAGGTTTGTTTTTTATTGGTTGGTTTGACATGAATTACAAAAAAATGAAATTACAGAAAAATCATCAGTTTTCAACAGTAAATGTGCTGGGATTGACTATGGTATCTTTATTTTATAGCCTAATTAACATGTACAAAGAGCTGCAAAACGATATAGAAGGATTTGAACGGCCGGCGCATGGCAACTTGACTGGATGGGCAAAACAAGGTATGGAAAACCAAACATTGAGTCATTATTGTAAAATATTCAACATTCACTGTTCCCTGTGGATTATCCCTAGTCTTGCATGAATTTTCCAGTGGCAGATCCAGAGATTCCCCGAGAGGTGTGAGGTCCCTTATAGAGGCCGCGCCAACCAAGGTTCAACTTTGTTTAGAGAACATTTTTTAATAGGCCTTAGCACCTCTAGACACCTGGAAATGGCACTCTCAGACTAATCATTTTGTTCAAAGCCGTGTTTTCCAAAAAAAGATTGGTGCCCCTGACTTGCCCGAAACTGTTCCGGAGCCAGAAAAGAAATAACTCAATCCTTTTTGTAAAATAACAGTACAGTACAGTACTTCAAAATATGCTTACGAACATAATTGAAATGAAGACAATGGATTAAGCTGATAAAATTTGCATAGTGCTCACATTGTATACTTAAATATGTTATTAGCTTTCATTGGGAAATTAGAACAAAATGTTCCAGTCCTACTTTCTGCTGGTGTAATCAATTTAAAGCACAGGTGGGCAAAGTGCGGGATGACTAATTTTTTTTTTGCGCCTCACAAAAATGAATTAAAAACCCTGGGTGCGGACTGCCAACCTTCTTCGGCTAGAAAACACCTTGTTTTTTACAGCCAGACATATATTATCTGTAAAATGTAATATTAAAACTGAGCGGTATAATAGCAGTGTATAAAGTTTTTTTGGCAGCACACTGGAAACATCAAAGTTTGGGTGTGGCCCTGTGTGTTAAAACAAAAATTCACTTTGGCCCTCTGACCCATTTTTATGTCATCCCTGATTTAAAGGATATTAGTAGTAAATTATTGGTAAATCAAGGAAAATTAGTTTGATCCGTGTCCAATTGGAAATTGATTATATATTCAATATTTTCTACATTTACCACGGAAAGTTATATGTTGAGGAATGAATTAAAAATAGTTTGATTTGTATCATTTTTTTTTCCAGGTGTGCTTTTACTTAATGCCGTTCTCACTGTCCGTGCCCACACGCCCAATTCCCATAAGGATAAAGGGTGGGAGACGTTTACAGATGCGGTTATTAGTTGGATCAACAACAACTTAGACGACGTGGTGTTCATGCTCTGGGGCGCCTATGCCCAGAAGAAGGGCAAGGTGATAAATAAGGTATGCAAATCATTTTAAGATGCTACAATCACCAGTTACATGACTTTGTAATTCTCCATATAGTGTCGTCATTAGGTTTAGTGTAGTGGAGCTGTTACACCATTTGCCTAGCTTTGGAAACTAGGCAAAAGGTGGAATTACTGCAAAGCAGTTATACACTAAATGCATTAAAACATATGGCACTTCGGAATTCCGGGCTGATCTCACCAGCTGGTCTGATAGGATACATCCACCATACAGTCATACCTCTTTTATGGGCTTAACAGACCTTAAAGGATGATGATGTGATGATGATGCTGCTCAATATCCTAATCAGCTTGGTTGTGCATCACTGCATTTAACATGGGACTAAAGGTTGGTTTGTATGCATCCTTTCACACAGACAAAATGTTTTGGGTCGGAACTACCAATTTCCTAGGTCAGACCTAACAATGTTGGTCTATGTGAAAGGGGCTTTAAGAAAGCACTCAATGATAAGATCATTTTACTACTAAGCATCCCCTGTGCTTCATTCAGAATACCTAATATGAAAATTGATCTTAAATTTTATTCCAACAGAAACGACACAAGGTGTTGACAAGTGTGCATCCATCACCTTTATCTGCTCATCGAGGGTTCTTCGGGTGTAAACACTTCTCCCAGGCTAACAAACACCTTGAGAAAGTAAACCGGACCCCTATTGACTGGAAGCAATTGTAAGATTATGTATAGCACCACCTACTGTTTACAAACAACAGTTAATCACTATGCAAAACAAAACCACCTCAACGCTACTGTATATGTCAGTTTATCAGATTTTGTCTTTTGATTTGAGAAAAAACAAACCCACCAAAATATTCAAAACAAATGCTGTCTGTCTGGTTGTTTATAGCTAAGTATATTTTAGTCATGTAAAAAGTGTAAAAAAAGAACTTTTGAAAATGCAGTTTGGAATAAAAAATATCTAAATTACTTGTTTCTGTGTTAGTAGTGAATTAATATTTGTTGAAATACATCATCATGATATTTATACCATTGGCAACGCCAGTGGGGCCCCAGTCAGACAAAACAATTAATTTTTTTTTCTGTGTTAGCAGATCATTATGAAGTTTATACCAGTCGCAATATTAGTGATTGACAATCCCTGATATTGTGTTTTAAAAGCACAATAGACACATTCTGCTAGGTTAATCACGTGACGTATAGTGGGTATCAATTGCAACGCTTTGTAATAGGAAAACGTGTGGCGTCTTGGAAGTATTTGTGCTGTAAAGCGCATACAGTATTTGAAGTTGAATAATGTTGGTTGGTTGGAAATTGAAAGTTTGCTATAATGCTCCAAAAGATACTGGCCCCAAACATTTTTCGAGAAATGCTAGGCCTAGGCCCCTGCATGTCTACAGTTAGGTATGCACGAGTCTTCGATCTGCGAACTGCAATTTTGACACGATTTCTAGACTAGCTTATTTTTACAAAGGATCACATAAATTTTAAAGCATACAAAGCACATTCAACGCTAGAATAAGTAAATCAACACTATTTTAAACAATCGTAGTGCCTTTCCTTGCCAGTTATTTCTCGCGTTAATGATGGGCGAATGTTTTCGAAACCATATTGCTCTTTCCTATACACACTGATCGCATTGTAAATTCTTCATTGTAATACCCACTATGTGTCACGTGACCGGCTGTAAACAAAACTCGCAGAATGTGTCTATTTTGTGCCATCCTAATTCATGAAATCTCCCCATAAACCACAGCAGGAGTTCGTCACATGTTGGCTCGTCTCCTTCACTTCTGTATTTTTGTGAAGTTTATTAAATTAAAAAATTAAAAATAAATAAAATTCATTCGTGGACCCTGACTGAGCTTCTAGGTGGGCACTTGCTTCAGATACATTTATGGACCCCGTTGGCAAATTTCTGGACCTACCAATAGTATATAAGTACAGTTCACAAACACTTTCTTACAGCAGTAATATTCCATAATTTGTTTTAATTCAGCATAAAATAATCCCTAAACTCCATTACATGGTAATACCATTCCAAACACATTGAAAAAACAGCAACAACCTAGGTTTAATAACGTAGATTAAATATAATATTTTAACCATACCTTTAGAGACATTCACACCAATGAAACATTTCAATACAGTACATTGGAAGTAGAAATACCTTACTGTTATAGCACTTTACAAATTTGAAAGTTATAAATTAGGTGAAATCTTGTTAGCAGATTTTTAATAGTCACTGAGATGAACTGGTGATGCAGCAGATAATTTCTATCTACTTGAAAATTGGAAAGTAACTAACAATATTCAAATATGTCTATTCTGGTTTAATATGCCTTACATTCATCGAATATTTGCAACTGCAGAGGGCAGCATATATTTACCATCAAAGTGACACAAAGTTCGTTCACAGAACTAACATATATGGTATAGTATTGTTTTTCACAAATTTTGGGTTGATCGTTTTTAAGTGATAATCAATCATTGAAAAAATATGATTTTACTCTAGAGGGCTAGTTTATAGAAATTTGAATTAAAATATGTATTTGGGAATCACTGTAATTTAAAAAAATATTGAGCTTAAACTGTTTGAAACTTTTCAGATAGTCAACAATTTGGACAGTAGACAGCACAAGCAATTGTACAACCAGTGGGGTGTTTCTAACATCTTGGTATATAGGTTTTTGGGATATCTACCAAAGTACATACTTTTATTTAAATAAACATAGCCTGCTACAAACAGGATTTATAATAATTTTTTAATCTGTTGATTATTTTCTCGTAAATGAGATCACAAATGCAAACCAGCAACTCCTGATGCAGTTGCAAATGTAGACAGTAAAGATGCTGATTGGTTAGTTTCAAGTAATAGCCTTGCTTCTTTCAACCAATCAGATGCTACTATTTTTGGCATACCAGACAACTGGTTAACAAACTTGACAGCTTGCTCTAAATCACCCTCTTCTATATAATGAGTGGCAAAATCTAATAATTTAAAAGTATCAAGAGAATCGGGAGAGACGTCTTCGTCGAGCTCTGGGGCATGCCGTGTACCAATAACTAGAAATGACTGTATGTAAGATAATACGTATTTGTAGAAGCTAGCACCTGTTTCATCAATCATCGACATTCGACTACAGACTTTACGAACATGCTTCCACCTCTGTCGTAGGGCATCTTCCGTCATCACACCTCGGGCCAGGGCTTCTTCCGGGAGAGTGTGGATGACAGCTGCAACAAATGGATGTTCATCACCAGCTTCTTTTACAGCAATTACTTCATTCGCTAGTGGCTTCAATTTATCTTCATAACTTTTGCCATCTGGTCTTCCTAAAACCCCAAGGAGAAAGTTCAAAGTAGGTTATATATTTTGTATACAACCACATTAATGTAAATATTTATTGTTACCCTTTTACAGTACTTGCTTTGGTTATGATTGCCTTTTTCAATCTGCTATTTTTTTTCATTTTAAGCTCAGGGCCAATGATATGACAATAGTCACTATAGCAAGTGGCAATCCTTTCACAAGACAAATATACAAACAGGATACTCTACATAAACTAAGCTACCATAATATTATTCAACAAATACAGTAATATATCAAAAGATATATACATATCAAGATGTGTTTTGTTTTGTTTTTTTGAGTTTTTTTTTTTTTTTGAACTGTCAAATAGCATCGTCATCCTTTAATTTTCCAGAAATATTTCAGTAGGGGTGACTCTTTAAAATATGTTGTATACTAATACTTGCGGTACACCACATGGATAGTTCTGAAAAGAACTGTTGTTTTTTGTGAATGTCTCTAAAATATGTAAAATAAGTAAATAGTAATTTATCTGTAATATGACACACATAGTACAAGAATTATTTTCTTACCAATTTCAATAGTTCTCTTGAGTGTCTCACATGCTAACCACAATTCCTGTGCTTTCTTGTTTTGTTTTTCAAGGTCTGCCCGTCCTGCAGTAAACAAACATAAACAGATGCATTTGAAGAAAAACACAGACTACAATAAACAATGTAAGACAACAAGCCATTAAAAAGATGAACATACATACAGTAGAAGAAATTAATATAGATAAGAAAAAATAAGAAAATTAATATAGATAAGAAACAATAAGGAAGATCAACCATATTAAGAGAATCAAATTATATGTAAAAACAAAAACCAATTATTATTAAGTAATAAGTAGTTTCTAAGATATTTCTTAAATTACATTTAAAGAAGCAAGACAAATGGAATTGCATTCAATAAATTGGTCAGTTTCAAGAAAAACTATAAGTAAATGCTTTAGTTCTGGGTCATGAGTAAATGCTCTGGTAGAAAACTTAACATGGGCTGCAGTTCCCTCATAGTTAGTTTAGGAACTAGTCTGAGCTTTGCCAGCCTAACCACCCTAAAAGTAAGACAGTGCAATTGTGCCATATCTGCATATTTTGGAATAGCCCCAAAGCTGGTTCATCAGACCCTTGAATTGAATATCAGTCATCAGAATACCAGGAGACCCTATTAACTTATAAGAATGATCTACCTATTATTACAAACCGTGACAAAGGACCAACAAAGACATATCGTACCACTACAGGCAACACAATACAAAATAGCATAAACCAAAATATATATACAGTCGGTTTAGATTAATCATACCATAACAATACCAAATTAACCAAAAGCTAGCCTAACATTTAGCTCATTCCATAGGACCAAACTTGTAATAACAACCTAAAAGAATAAACTTAAAAAAAAAGAAAAAAGAGCCACAGTTGTACAGGTAAACTCTTTTTTACAACAGGTCAGGCAGGGTTATTTTTTTTTCAACAAGGGGCAGCATACATGAACCACATACTGCCTCACCTATGCCTAGGGTATCAAGAGCATTGCATACAACTGAAAGAAGAATAAATATTTAAAGGCAAGTAAATGCAACTGAGACAGGGAACATGAACATTATGCCTTCCTCTACTGCCTTGTCATTTGGAACTTAGGCTTCAACTAAAAGGAGGGGGAATAATGCTTTGTTTAACCTAATTATACATAAAGATTTTAGAGGGGGATTATCCTATGTAGCTTAATTGTAGGAGGGAGGAGGTGAGGGGTGTGGAGAGAACTACAGGTCTGTTTAGCTGATTGGTATGCCTATGTTTACCACAAATAAAATATATACTACTATTATTAATGATATATCTTCAATTTACCTTCAATAGCTTTCTCTACACCCCGGAGCTTTGCCATTGCAACGTGCAGCTCTGTTTGGTATTTCTCTTGTTCATCCGCTCTAATCTCAACATCCTGAATCTTTATCTTCTCCTCGTACTGTCGTTCTTGAACTTTCAATACTTCTGATATGTGATCACTGTGCGCCGCCGCTTGTCGCTTCAACTGCGTTCGCATTTCTTGCTCATAATCAGAATCAAGTTCTTGTAACTAGAAGAAAAAGGTCTAGTTATATTTGATCATGTATTTTTTTAGAAATTATTTTTTAAAAATTCACAATTTTATCCTGTAATTGGCAAGTTAACTTGGATATGGAAGAAATTTAGAAAAAAAATCTGGTACATAAATTCACCTTCTTGTGAAGTTCAATTTCCAATTCCTTTCTCTGCCTCTCTAACTCCGCTGCCACAAACTCTTTTGTCTTTTCTTCATCTTCCTGCTGTTTCTTTAACAGAGCATCTTTGAGTCTCAATTGTTCCAGGACTTGTTGCTCTACCAGCTGCTTCTGCAGTTGCTCAATTCGTCGGTGAGCATGTGCAATAAGCGAATTTAATTCTGATTCTGACATTTTCTCACCTGTAATATAATGAACAATAAGTATTTACAAACATATTATGCAATCATGACATCATCATTTTACACTCCATGTATTTTTTTCCTCTCGAATACTTAATTAAATTAAAATTCAGGAAGTTTTGCGGATCAGGTTCAAAAAGCTTACACAAACCTCTTTACATCATGACATCATAAGGAATAGGGCTACAGCCTAACTGCAAGAAGCATTCACCGGTCATGGCAGACCTAAGAGTATATGAATTTTGAAGAAACTAATGGCTCCTAAACACTACATTTCGCATGTTTTATGGCAGTGGAAAATAAGATAGTGTAATACATACTCCGAGTATCGAAATGCACACCATCGTGTCGGGATTCAATATTTTGCAATTATGTCACCATCAGGAATGATGATGGAAATATCGTCTAAAATCTAGTCTAAAAATCCATGGGGTAGGTATCTGGTCTAAAATCCATTGGGTAAGTATCAAATTAATTTATCAAAATATAAAAATGTTGTTTTAAATACACCATACTATATTAATATCTTCCTCAGTTAAAAAATAGTTAAAACTGAATATAAATTTTCAAGACTTTCTCAATTTAGTACACAACATTTCTTTCACAGGCTTAAATATACTGTACTAATATTATCATTATTCTTGCTTGTTCAAAATTACAATGTGTACCTTTTTCACCTAGTTTGACCTCTGGCATAATGCTTTCCAATTCTTTCTTGAACTCTGTCTTGCCCTTCTCCACAAGGTCTCTGTACTCCTGGTAAATCTGACCTTCTTTCTCTAAAGATGATGTCTGTAAAATGAGTGAAAAAATATACATTATTAGAGATTCAAATATATATATATATATATATATATATATATATAAATTTAAAGGCAAATGGGATAAACCCATAAAAACAACGAGCAGCCACATAAATGCAAATAATGATAATATAAAGTTTAAACGGAACAGTAGAGAAAATCCGATCAAGAATGACAGAACAAACTAAATATCCACTGGAAAAAATCCCAATATCTGCAGACGGATCCGTTTCGGCCTTCTAGGCCTCATCAGTGCAGCTAGGGTAAAGATGAAGACCAAACGTTATGACCAGCTTGAGCAGGGCCTAGGCTAGCCCGACGTTCAACTGCAGCATCGCTAATGAACCGTCAATGCCAAACCAAGACAGTATATAGATACGGCCCAGGTGTGGATGCAAATATTGGAACAAGAGCTATGCGCCTACTTGATTATGGAATGTTATGGGGCGGAAGACTGTTCCAGTAAACACAGTATATTTTGTCATTCTTAACGCGTCCTCTACGAGACTCTACCAGACAGCACTAGTCGGTGGTCTCATGGACTAATCCGAGATCTAAAGATACAATCTCTACTGTGCATCAATGGCGGCCCGCTGGATCTCAAAAGAGAGATTCAATAAAAATATATAAATTTAAAGGCAAATGGGATAAACCCATAAAAACAACGAGCAGCCACATAAATGCAAATAATGATAATATAAAGTTTAAACGGAACAGTAGAGAAAATCCGATCAAGAATGACAGAACAAAATATATATATATTCTCATGTATTTTATTAGAAACATTTTTACCAATTAAAATCATTTTTGAATTCTTAAGCATTTGGATACCTCAGCTATTGCTTTGTCCAATTCGTAATTCATTTTCATAAGGTCTTCTTCGGCTTTGATAACTTTTTCTCCAAATCCAAACTGACTCTTTGTCTTCTTACTTTCAGCAATAACACTTCTTAGCTTCTCAAGTTCCTCTCTGGAAATATAAGAGAATTAAATTCATGATTCATATAAAACATTTTTATTAAACAAGTTAAACAAAGTATAAGTATATTTTCCAGTTGCAGATTAGAATAACAATAACACCGTTAAAACCATTAGTGCTCTACCATGTCAATTATTATGACATACACAAGGCAGGTGTTCCACAGAGTAGTTTAACTAAGGCAAAGCACATATCGGCCACACCCCAACAAAAATCCCCACCATCCCCCTAACCATTTTAGCCAAAAAATTACAAGTAAGTAGTTAAAAATCACCTTATAGCCCTTAATTATCCAGGCCAGAAGCTCCAATGAGGGCAGTATAATAGAGGCAGTAGAGCTCAAAAAGATCTATTAATAGTCAATCAACTATTAATCAATCAGCCTCATGAGGCCAGTATAATACAGTTAAACTTGCCTAAGTCAACTATGCCTGTCAAATGATTTCTAAGTCGATTCTATTTTACATGCCAAACTGTTGTGTTTTCCATTAATTAACAATCTGCAAGTTGAACAATAATTATTTCAATTGCATTTTGGATTCGACTTAGGCAAGTTCAACTGTAGAGGACAGTAGACCTAAAAAAACTTATGTAGACAGAAAACTTTAGTGTTTAGTGTTAGTGTTATATTAGATGAAAAATGCCCAGAAAACAGCCGGGTTTGAAAACAGAAATGAATATTTAAAATCAAACCTTGCAAGATTTGTTGTTTCTGTGGCAGACTTGACAGCCTCTACCTTCAGATCTGCCGCTGTCACTACGTCCTTCCATTGGCCTTGCCTGTCTTCCATCATCCCATCTTCCATAGCAGACTTGATCATATCTGTGTGCTCCTTGGTAATTTCCCCCAGAAGTTTTTGGCTCTCCACTGCCGCATTTGTTACAGTCAGTGCAGCATTCATTGCCTCACCAACTATTACTTCATAAGCTGTAATGAAATAAAAAAAAACTCATAATGCAAAATAACATAATAGCACCATGGATAACCCACTGCAGTCTGAAGAAAACTTATTTCCAGTGGGGTACTTCTGGTGGTTATTGGGCAGTACACCAAAAGAAAATTCCCTACTCCTTTCCGAAGAGTATACTATGTTCTTTAACGTGTACATGGGCTATAATGCAGACAGAATCAATGGCTTAAATCGTCTGGAAGGCCGTGCCCTATCGTAACTTGCATTTCAGCCCTCCAGTTGAAACACAAGGAGAGAGCGAGGGGAACTGGACTGTTAAGAACCTTGAGATCTTCAAGTTTCAGCGCACACACAGTGGCTACCACCAGTTTAGCTGACTGAGCTAAATTATGTTGAATGCCAGTCAAGAAAATATTTATAAAGTCATGTTTTGATAAAAAATGGGGCCTCTGGGTTTTTGATAAGTTTAATATTTACATTTCAACTAACTGCCATTTAATTTATGCAAAAATATTTGAATGGTATTATACTTCCAGAATGACAAATAATAACTCTCTGACTTGCTTACCTGCTGCATCCGCAGCTTCTTCTATCTCTTGATCAATTATTTTTTCTTGCAACTCTTTTGCCTTCCTGTCAGCTTCATCCTTTTTCCTGACTTCCTCCATTCTAGCCTCATTCTCTGCCTTCCTTCTAGCCTCGCGGTCACTGGTCTCTGCTGCTGATTCTCCAGCACTTTTCAAGGCAGGTGGAGGACTTCCCTTTGGTATGACTGGTTCTGGAATCGGTTCTGGTTTTCTCATCAAACTCTCTTCACGGTATTTTTCTTTATCGATGTTAATCAGTGGGCCTGATTTAAATGACCTACAAAGGTAAATGCAAATAATCTGATCTTTTACAAGGAGTCTGATACATTTATTTTATATTTCAAATGTATACTTTTGTGGTGAACTAATAAACAGTACAATTCAACACTGTATACTTAAATCATTAGGTCCAATGGTAGATCCAAAACATTTTGCAGGCGATGCAAGAGAAAATCAAGGATCTATAGTTTAAGAATAGCAGGACATAATTGGTCCAAAAAAATGATTTGGGATGTTTCCTTTATACTGTATGTCTGGATGTTTAGTGAATTTTTGGCTACTGGTGTTTTGATTTTGTGTTACTTGTTATTTAATATATATATAGCGCCTATTCCTTTCTAATAGGTTACAAAGCGCTTTGTTTTCCCTGGTCATTGAGTCCAGATGCTAAAGTGTTGCTACCATATTGGCGCAGTAGCAGGCAACTCCACCAGGTACCACTTAGACTATTGGGGGGAGAGAAGAAATATGGATAAAGTCCCTTGCTCAAGGACACAAGCGAAATGCAGAGCAAGGTACTGAAACCCTGACCGCAAGGTTGGGAAACCAAACCGTTCGTGCTGCACTAAATCGCTTCCGAAGTTGGTAACTTATTTGATTCTTAAGCTCTGTCTACCCTTTCTTCGACAAAACCTTGTTGTATGCCCATATATAACCATGATGTGCCCATATATAGTCATGATGTGCCTATATATGGGTCATGATGTGATGCCATCATGACCATATTTAGGCATTTCACATGTTTTTGTCAAATAAAATTTGATAGTCTGGATAGAGCTTCATAAGAAACTATCAATATTTAATTGAATTCCTTTGGGGTTTTTTTTCTAGATTTCAACACAGACAGTACAGATCTGTATATCTTTAAACCATTACGATTCATTGGCTTATCATTAAGAACCTACAGTATGTATACATTAAGTTTCTTCTTCAGTTTTGTTTAAGTTGCCTTGCCTTCTTTAAGTGAATAGAATAAAGTTGCAGAATGTTAGTGGACTTACACATCAGCGTTTTGCTTGCCCTCATTCAGGTCATACATGAACGTATCAAAAAGTGGGTTTAAAAATGGCCAGTTGCTCTCAACTTGTCTTCTAAATTCCGGATTGCTTTTTGCATACAAGATGGTACCAGTCACAGCGCCACCACCGACCAATACAGCGCCACCAATTATTTTTAACAATGTTTGGCTGCCAGACCTACAAGTAGAGACGAAAATCATACATTTAAATAATGAAGAAAAGAAATTGTAATTGTAAAAATGACAATTATTTGAATGTTGGTGTCCTGTGTTCTGTTCATTTTTGGCAAGATAATCTAGAAACTAGGCTGGGATGGGACAGATGATAATAAAAATGATACAGCTCACTTACTTTTTTGGAGGCAAGGGGGCTTCTGGGTTGGTACAAAACCAACACTTCTTCAACCTCACAGCATTGCCATTGCTCTTGGTAACCTTGCTGGCCCCCTAAATTGACCACATAGTAATTGTTAAAAAGACATTGAGATAAAATATGGGGAATTAAAACATTACCACTACATGTTAGGGCAAGATGAGTCATTCATGGTGCATATGAATAGATGGCTGGAAAATACAAATTCTTATGTTAAATTTACAGGAAATCTTTACCTCATCTTCCAATTTAGCTTTAAAAAAAAGGTACGTACATTTTAATTATATTTTATTCACTTTTTCTAATAGGAATTTCCTTCCTTTCCATTTCCCAATCCTAGCAATCAGTGTCAGTGACACCCTTCTTGATTCACAATTTAAATTGATCCATCCATTTGCAAGAGCGTGTGGCCCAGCGTGTAGGTAAGGTGTTGGACTTCTGACTGTGAGATCGGGAGTTCAAGACCGACGCTTGTCGCATTGCTCGTGTCCTTGGGCAAGGCACTTTAATTACGTTTGCCTCTCTCCACCGGGGAGTATAAATGGGTACCTGGTAGGATGGTATGGCATTGAATGTGTCGTGCGCATTCAAGCAGCAATGACCAGGGATACTCCCCAGGGAGCATAGAAAGTTGCACAATGTGCGGATCTGCCAATTCAGTATCCAGTGACCAGGGAAATATGGTGCCAGCGCCTTGTATAATCGCCTGCCGATTGCGAAAGGCGCTATATAAATTACGATTCTATAAAAAAAAAAAAAAAATCCATTTTTCTCCAAATATTATAGAATAAAAACAACTAAATTTGTTTTGAAATGTGCAAGTTCTTCAGAAAGTCCATCAGGCATACTGTAACGACCCACTTTAACATGTTGTTGTAGGCTAGGCCTAGGTCAGACTGTAAAGTAAGGTCTGCACAAGCAAGGAATAGGCCTATATCAGCAAAATTTAGGCCTAGAAATCCATCCATGCATTTAAAAAAAATAAGGGATGATTTTCACAATTTTGTTGAAAAGGTAAGGTGTACTGTTATGCAGCAGGTCCTAGCATAAGTAGTTATGAGTCTGCGCACCTTATTTTCCCGACAATTTTCAGCGCAAAATTTAAGCTAGTTTTTGAGGTATTATCTGCAAAATTAATTTATTTATTATACTTTTTGCAGTATGGTCTGGCTGGCTAGGTCATAGCCTACACACCTACCATACCCTAGGACTACAAGTCCTAATAGAATACTACTAACCGTGCCTACCTAGTACAGTAAACCCGCCCCCTCTCTCTGGGCCCTAGGTAGAGTATAGGACTGCGAGGCTTCCCTAATAATAGGCTAGCTAGGGCCTAGCCCTGGCCCTAGCCTAGCCCTTGGACCGCCTCCTACAACAAGCTTAGTCTAGCGTAGTGTATAGTATACACAGGCACCGGTGAATGTATGCTAGTACAATACAAATCGATTAATTCTGTGTCTTAGAACCTATCTATATGTATACATAATGGTATATAAAGCAAATAAATATACAAAATAAACAAATTACCCGAATATTACTCGGTATTTTTCCCGAGGTACGCCACATTTTTTCCAGCAAGAAAGTTCAGAAAGACGCCACCAACGGTCTAATAGCCAAATTGTGTGTACACACACAAATTTATTTTATTTTTTATTTTATTTTTTATTTTTTGCAAAAATTTGTCCAAAAATCGTAAAGACAGATGAGTCAACCACATCAAAAAATGACAAATGAATATAATGATTTCATTAGGGTCCTCAATTTTTTTTTCTAGGCCTATAAGTATAAAATCATAACTAAAATTCAACAACTGATACTGTAGTTTATTTAAGTTATGAGTTAAGCTTGCAATGAGGAGTAATACTTTTTTATATATATATTTAAATGTTAAGCGCATCGAAGCTTCTATATTTTTTCGCTATATAAGTCTAACATTATTATTTTTATTATAGCACGAAAAATATAATTTATCCTCATTTAATTGATTTTTTTTAAATTTGACGTTTTTGGTTCAAAGTATTGTAATGTCGAGGTAACAAACAATTTAACAAACAAAAATATATTATATGACTTGCCATGTTTATTTCTTAAATTAGTATGCACTTAGTAGGTTAGTGTGTGAATCGTAAGTATGATGGATGATGTGTGTATATTAGTCAGATATTCAGGACGTGTTGGTTGAAAGGGAAACGGTGCAAATAAAATTTCTAACGCGATTTTCGATACCGTTTAAGCATACCAAGTTTAATGAGTTTGATCATAATGAGTACGTATTTTTCAGACTTCTTCACTTTTATATGCCGTCGCAAAAACTGTGATAACGGAGTTTTTTACACAAGAAAGTATTAATTAGGGCCTACCTATCTAATCTGCGACTGGTCACGTCACTCCTCCCAACAACCATGTTTTAGTTCAAAGAAGAGTAACGGTTTAGTTTTATAGGGCACCTCTTTTTTTTTAAATTCCCACTTTCAAAATATCAATATTCGCAAATCCAACTATTTATTATTATTATTATTATTATTATTATTATTATTATTATTATTATTATTATTATTATTATTATTATTATTGTTATTATTATTATTATTTTTATTATTATTATTTATCATCACCATTATTATTATCATCATTATCATTAAAATTTTAATAATAATAGGCCTAATTATTATTATTTTACTATTTTTTGCTAATATTAATTCACACTAACATCATTTTGAGAAGAATTAGTGAGTGAACAAAGTATAACTTCTACTTCAAGGCTTACTCGTCAAAGACTGTTCAGCACCTGGACCAGCCCTTACATACTTGATTGAACGAACATGAAAATTTCAATTAGGCCTATAACCCATAATTGTTATCGGGATTATTATCAAAATATTGTATTTATATTTATTAAAAGGTGCGTTTGATATGCATGGATTGTAATGGCTAATTAATGTCGGTTAATCAACAGGAAACATGTAACTAGCTTTTTAGAAGTCAAACTAGTTATTACAACTAAAACTATTTAATAAATTAATAATAATAACAGGTCTAAAATTAATGATAGAATTATAATTATTGCTTGATCGACACAGATATGAACCGCCACTGATACCACATCTGGGTCATGGTCGATGATGATGATGATGATGATGATGCTAGCCGAGCCAACCCGAACTAACCCGAGGGAATTCCCGTAGAAAAAAGAAAGTCTCGCGAACAGTCGCAATTCAGTACGCAGAGAGTGTGTGATTATTGGATCCCGGCGTCTGTTGAAACTGATATTAAAAGTAATATTTGATTAATTGACAGTTCCTGTACCATATGTTTAATCCCACAGTATTATAAAAGACATGGCATTTTTAAAGATGTTATAAAACAACTGTGATCTTCAGAGAGGCTAGGCCCAGACTAGTCGAGTAGGACGACGTGTCTGACGAGGAGGCACAGGCAATTTGGACCAACGAGTGACGGCAGAGGTAGGACCAAGGCCAAGGCCTAGACCTAAATGAGAGGCTGGTGTCGGGGAGGGGGGTTAAATGTTAACTTCTATTAATTCAGCATATTTTGATATAAAGTAGGCCTATGTGGTTTTGTGTGGATAGATTCCAGAGTTTCTTTGCTCAATGGGTTGATGGAGTAGGACAGCGAGAAAAAAAATAGGTACATACAGGGTACTGTTAAAATGTTATTAATTAAAGACATTAATTTTTTTCAGATGAACTTGTGCGCGTGACCATGGTACATTTTAATGCCGTCTAGCCTGCTTAGCCTAAAATTCAGTAAGATGGCAGTGTCAAGATTACTGGGACTGGCCTATGGTTCAATGGCTCTATTTCTTTCCATTTTGCATAACGTTTTTCTGTTGTACTATGTTGACATATTCGTGTCGGTTTACAAGATTGATAAACAGTCCTTCTGGATTGGAGAGGCAAGTAACATACGATTTAGAAAAATTGTGGTAAATTGATGCATTGACAAAACTAAAATAAACAAAATATACTGTAATAAAACAAATATTGGACTTTTCAGTGTTTTTTTCTTATTAAAGCAGTATAATGTATTTTTTGTGGTCATTGCATGGAAGTGCCTTAAATTTAGCCTATATTACTTTATAATATTAAACTAATCATTGAGAAATCCTAGTCCCTAACAGGGGGTCAGGGTTTCCTGAAAAGTGTCTTGACACTGACAGGAGTCCACACCCACCTCAGCCCTGCCACGGTTGGATTATAAATGTTTTTCAAAGCATTGTTCCTGATGAAATGATTACCGTAACTTCTTTACCGACTGCTTGTCCAAAGTTCCTAGAGGGGGTCCTGTGCCACATTGTACTTCCTGCTGCTGCTGCTATTGCAGACACAAACCTTTGGAATCAAGAGTACCCACTTGTTCTCCAAGACGTTCAAACCATCCTGGGCTGATATGTCTTGGAACTACTCCATTAAATCATGAAGTGTACATTCCATACACTGTGGCTTCATGGTTCAAGTAATTTAATTTAATATATGATTTGTACCTTAACTTTCTTTTTTTTTTTCCCATTACAGACCATATTTTTACTATGGAATTCATTTAATGATCCACTGTTTGGGTGGATGAGTGACAAGAAGTTTCTGTCCCCTAACAGGTATGTGTTATTAATAATATTTTACCTTTAAATTTTGCGAGTTAAATGGCTGAGCAGTTAAGGCAGCTGGCCGTAACATACAGTTGTAATATCGATGCTCACCTACGGTTCTGGAGGTGGAACAAGTCTTCTCAGAGAAAGACTATAAACCGTAGACCCAGTGTATATACTGTAATTTGACTCGTGTGCACTTTACATCTTTCGAGACGATTAGGAGGTTATCCTGATGTACTGGTCCATACAGCCGCGGTTGTGGACAGACAAGAGTAGCTGGTAATGGTTTACCATAGAGGTATTATAGTAATATAAAACACGCATCTTGGAAAATCAATGTGTGATCATATTTCAAAAAAGTTTTGACTTGGCAATACCAAACACCTTTCTTAGGTCAAGATGCCGTGTACAGTATGAGCGTCTAGTGGCCTATCATTCTTAAAAATGTTCTTATTGGGGAGGGGGGGACACATTACTATAATACCTCCATGGGTTTACCAGCTAGCTCAGACACTAAGGGACCCTTAGAGGAGGAGAAAGTTACTGTACATACTAGTTAACACCTCGAGCACTTTGATACTTTGGTAGAAAGCGCTATATAAATCCAACTACATTACATTTTAATACTTATATGGGTGGTTACTGAATATTTAACTTAAAGCTCGGCAGCCCTGTCTACAGTTGTTTAAGCCAACGACATGGGTAATACTGTGAAATGCATTAGTCTTGAAGTTATTTGTATATACTAAGACCAACATGTTCCTGTTTTATGATTATGTTGTACAAGTCATAAGTCAGTTCATTTTCTCCACTGTTTTTCTTTCCATCATTAGTTGTAAAGATATTACAACCACAGAGGTCATCAAGCAACGTTTGAGGGCGCTCTCAGTGCATGGTCCATTATTCACGCTGTCGTTTATGAGCTTCTGGTTCTTGTGGACCTATCCAGGACTCCAGTTTACAGTTTGTTTGTGTGTATATGATGGTCTTCTGACTATGGTCGACCTCCACCACAGTGCTTTACTTGCTGATCTTGCTTTAAGTGCCAAAGATAGGTATGAGACAACTACTACTATCACTTACCATAGTTTCTCGGGTATAAGCCCAACCCTCTACTTTACACACATTTCTACGTAACAGCCTCTTCAGGCAAAAACCTGAGGAATATTGGCTTTTAATTAGGCATACAGTGCTGAAAAAAGATCCATTTGATTGAAAAGGGGATCCTTGGGTATAAGAGCACCCCCAAAAATTGGCCCAATTTTGTGTTCAATAGGGTGGGCTTACACTAGAGGAACTACCATTTTAACGTTATCTAATTGATTTGTTATAGCTTATATTTATTTAGTGCTTTTCACATTTCAAGAAAGTACAGTATGTGTTGCCCATTTAACATGTAATCACAGAGTCAGATTTTTGTTTGCTGCAAAATAAAAATATATTTTTTTTACAAAAAAAACCCAGAATATTTGTATCTTCCAATTATTTACATACATTATGTACCCTTCCATCCCAACAGCTTTTGTAAATTTTTTATAAAATCTGTAATTCAGAGGGTTTAAATTTTCGTATTCTAACACCATCTCAATTTCATGGTAGAGATCTAGGGTCTCAGCAGGGCTACTTTCCACATAATCATGATCATACATGATCATTGCAAGTAAAAACAAGCATTCTCTTATCAATCATAAACATGTTTGTCTTCCTGCAGAACAAAATTGAACTTTTATAGCTCCGTATTTGGCGCTCTTGGTGCTCTTTCCGTGTTTTTCTCCTACGCCGTCTGGGACAAAGGTGACCTGGATAACTTCCGGATGTTTTGTGTAATGCTGACTGTTTTTTCCTTTTGCGGATTTTTTTTCTCGTCAAGATTCCTGTTGAAAATATTTAGTGAAATACATAAGAAAGATGATCATTTCCAAAGGTTAGTATTGTCTTCCCGTATATGGAAGAAAGTTCCATACAATTTACATATTAATGTATTATTCTTGATCATTATAATTGAAGAGGAGAAAAAGCAAACTTACTTCCTTCAGTTCTCGTATGCAGTATAAAAATAAGGTCCTGTAGGGTTTTGATGAATAGAAGGTCCAACCTATTTAGGTATGTTGATTATGTCTCAAATAACACAAAAAAAGCATGTTGGCAACTTTGGAATGGCGGAAGTTGTCTGCCATCTTGAAAATGGCCACTATTTTGAAATTTAGTGTCCTTATCTTGACAACCGCATATCACAGAAACTTGATTTTGATCTCAAATTGTTTGTAATATATAAGTTTATATTCACTCTAATAAAAAAGTTTACAAGAAAATGACAGGAAATGGCATTTCTGACCTTTGACTTTATGATAATGAAATTTGTATATCGCCATAACTACTCAACATAGAGACTTGATTTTGGTCTCTATGTTGAACTGCACTTTATAACCTCAAGGAAGAGGTGTATTATAAATGCCCATTCCAGTACCAGTTGCTGTTGTAGTACCCATCTTCTTCCAAAGACACATGGCCGTCATTAATGGGGTCCGTTGACAAAATCACTGCTGGTGTTGACTTTTAGAGCCAAGATTTACCATTATCTTCACAAATGTTTTTCAGTTCTCTTAATTTTATATTATTATTATTATTATTGTTATTATTATTATTATTATTATTATTAGGCCACGGGAATGAAAGTTGTAGGTTTGCGTCCACCGCCCGCATGCCTAAAAAGCTACTGCACGAAAATTTTCATTATTTTGAAAAGTTCATTATTTTGAAAAAAAATATACTTCGTTTTAAAAAACGGACTTTCTGAGCCGTAAACAGACAGAAAAACGATCTATTCATCACTGATCACTGGTCGCGAACACCGAGCGAAGGCAGGCCTGGCCACATCGCACCATGATCGCCGATCACTGCTGAGGTCATTTACGGGTCAAATAGATCTTTCTGACCAATAGGAAATCTCGTATGTTTAAAGAGGTCTTAAATGTTGAAAAGGATCTGTTTTATAGGCTAGTGTACATTTATGACTGTAAGCATTGTTTCTTGGGAATAAATGTAAAATTACCAATGCCGCGGCTTTTGGACAGCATTTATTAAAAAAATAATGAATAATGAAAAATGAAAAAAATGCCTCATGTGTTTTCAAAATTTTTCGGACGCAAACCTACAACTTTCATTCTCGTGGCCTTACTAATTTATATTATTATTACAATATTATTATTTTTTAAGGAAATTAATGAAAAAAAAACTTTACATAACCCAGGGTGGGACCCCAACAGGTACTCACCCCTCGCATCAGTTATTTTACATTTGCACTTTTGTTTGTGAGAAATAATATAATGACAATCAACAGTAATATATTCTGTTTTGATATACGTATGTTAATGTTTTTTTTAATATTATTATTTGTAATTTTATCGGTTTTGTTGTTTTTATGTAAATTTTTTTGTCCAGTTTTTTCATGTCCAATAATTAATGAGTTTTTAATATGCCCTTATTATTCACTTATTTAAAAAATGTTTTTTTTTTTTTTTTTAATCATTTTGTGCTTCTTTTTAGCTTAGTTAATTAGGTTTCATGTACAGTACAGTAC
>NW_022741618.1:488302-496483 GCF_011630105.1 Anneissia japonica | reverse complement strand
TAGTTGAAATTATTGCCTGCTTCTTAACCTGTCTCTTATACACAGAATGAAAGTTGTAGGTTTGCGTCCACCGCCCGCATGCCTAAAAAGCTACCGCACGAAAATTTTCATTATTTTGAAAAGTTCATTATTTTGAAAAAAAATATACTTCATTTTAAAAAACGGACTTTCTGAGCCGTAAACAGACAGAAAAACGATCTATTCATCACTGATCACTGGTCGCGAACACCGAGCGAAGGCAGGCCTGGCCACATCGCACCATGCTCGCCGATCACTGCTGATGTCATTTACGGGTCAAATCGATCTTTCTGACCAATAGGAAATCTTGTATGTTTAAAGATGTCTTAAATGTTGAAAAGGATCTGTTTTATAGGCTAGTGTACATTTATGACTGTAAGCATTGTTTCTTGGGAATAAATGTAAAATTACCAATGCCGCGGCTTGTGGACAGCATTTATTAAAAAAATAATGAAAAATGAAAAAATGCCTCATGTGTTTTCAAAATTTTTCGGACGCAAACCTACAACTTTTATTCTTGTGGCCTTACTAATTTATATTATTATTACAATATTATTATTTTTTTTTTTTTTTTTTTTTTTTTTTTTTTTTTTTTTTTTTTTGATGAAAATTAATGGAAAAAAAAACTTTACATAACCCAGGGTGGGACCCCAACAGGTACTCACCCCTCGCATCAGTTATTTTACATTGCACTTGAAGTTTGTGAGAAATAATATAATGACAATCAACAGTAATATATTCTGTTTTGATATACGTATGTTAATGTTTTTTTTAATATTATTATTTGTAATTTTATCGGTTTTGTTGTTTTTATGTAAATTTTTTTGTCCAGTTTTTTCATGTCCAATAATTAATGAGTTTTTAATATGCCCTTATTATTCACTTATTTAAAAAATGTTTTTTTTTTTTTTTTTAATCATTTTGTGTTTCTTTTTAGCTTAGTTAATTAGGTTTCATGTACAGTACTGTGCCCTTTCTTTCCTTGGTTACTTGCATTTTAACGGCTTCCTTGTTTTTTTAAGGTGTTGTGGATGTTCTGAATTTTGCCTTGTACAGTTTTCAAATTTTTAACTCTTATTCATTGTAATGCATTCATATACACCGTTGGCTGTCTGTAATTTTATACATTTTATGAATAAAGACCTTGAATAATAATATATGTATTTTTTTCTTTGGCTTTTTAGCATTTATGAATTTTGCATGCATAAATATTTTAATTTAGTCATAAAATTACAAACTGTGTTACAATTAGTTTGATTTATTTTACTTCCAATTCATTGACGTTGCAGCTGTGTACAGATGGTGGCTAACTTTTATGTGACCCCATGATTTTTACAATCCATTAACAATCATTATATGAGATCAATTATTGGATCCATACAAAATCCCAGAGGCACAAAGGAATTATTCACGCAGGTTATTGACGTAATCATTTTGTTTTAGTCTACTATATATTTAATAAATTTGAATCCTTAATTGCCCGGACAAATCCCTTAAATAGGTATTTAGCACAAAAAAAGGCTAGTGACAAAATAATTAAAAGGTTAGAGCTATATTCACATGTAAAGGATTATTTTAAACAAATAAAAAACAAAAAAAAACCTCCACTTTTAAAGGTTGCAGTCTACCAAGGGGCCTAAATAATTAATTATATTTTTATCATTATTTTTATCTTTTGTATTTACACAGCTCAAGCTCAGATATGAGTGGTTATGCTGACAACCAACCAGAAGTGTCCTTAAAAGTATATGTAAAACAGTTGAGGAAACATTCCAATTTTCAATGGTTTGCTGCAATGAACCTTGTACAGGTAAATACTCAATAGAAGTTTTAATAAATTTACTGTATGTTTCAATTATATGTTCTTGGGTAAGATAATTCAAATCTTATGGCTGGATTCCAAATCCTGGATACTTGTTTTTGTATTTATTTCTTTAATGCAACAAAATCCTATAAATTATAACAATAAATAACATTTCTTGGTTTTACATGATTATAAAAATTCTCCCTTATAGAAACTAAAATGATGAGATCAATAATTAATTAATTTAAAATTAAATAAATTATTAATTATTGATAAGCTCCACTCAGAATCTTCATTTAAATGAAAGGAGAAAATGGTGTTAAATACTATATTATTTTTTTTTCTTTTAGGTTTTTCACTGTCATTTCAACAGTAATTTCTTCCCATTGTTCCTAGAACATCTGCTTGGCGAGCAACTGTCTTCATCAACAGCTTCGCTGCTTCTTGGAGCCTCTTTCATGGCTCCACATATCAACAATCTCTATTTTCTGTCATTGTGCCGTAAATACGGTGTATATACTGTGATACAATACCTGTTCTACATCAAGTTTTCTCTCAGTCTCTTCATGTTCTTTATTGGACCAAATTATGTTGTATTTCTCTGCTTATTTATTGCAAGGTAAGTTTAAAAAAAATTGTTTGGAGCTCCTCTAAAAAATGTTGTATAAATAATTTTAAAGCCCTCTTCAGAATATTAAATTTTTTTGGACAAAAATAAGTGACATGCCAAAATATGGTCACTATGACATCACATCATGAGCATATATAGGCATGTCATGACTATATATGGGCATGACTATATATGGGCATACAACAGTGTTTTGTCAAAGAAAATTTGATAGTCTTTAGTCTTTTAGTCTTTTTAGTTGACTTAAAGCTGATGATATTGATGTCAACAGTCTCATACTTTCTCTGCACATGATCACTTCCTTTATCCATAGTCAAGAATTTGACAATAAGGAGGTTTCGCATGCAAACACATACAATTAGTGTGACGTATACTTCGTCATTTATGACGTCATACACTGGTTGCTATCGGCTAACCGTGTGGACGACACGCATGTCTCACTCACTACACGTAAGGGAAAAAATGTATTCGTTTGCATGCGAAACCTCTCTATTATCAGAACATGGAGGAATTAGTTTAGTCTCAACTAATTTCTCCATGATCAGACATCCCATAGCATTGAAATTCATTTTTTCCCATTTTCTGTGGGCTTGTAGAGATAGATACTTATGTACGAGTGCCCTTCATTTGCAATTCCATTTTTCAGCAATCGTATATTTACCGAAGGGACCTGTAAGCTCCTGAATCTAGTTATAAGTGACCTTGTCGACGAAGACTGCGTTATTCACGGTCGTAAGCAAGCCGTGTCGGCATTGATGTTTGGGACCACTGCACTACTATCAAAGCCAGGCCAGACTCTAGCACCGCTCTTTGGAGTATCATTACTTGCATTTGAAACAGGTAAAATATTATATGGCTATATTTTGACTACATGTTTTATATTTTAATAAGTTGATTTCTTTCAAATACTGGGGTAGTGGGAGATTTATCACTGTTCATGGAATACAAAAAAATTAATGTCTGTCCCTTTTCCACCATAATAATAATAATAATATTAAATGATAATAATACAGAGCTTTTTGATTCAAGCGACGACGTGGACTAAGATGGATTCAGTCATCCTTGACTGTCTACACAACATAGATTCAGGCCATATTGGCGAGTCAAATGGTTTTAAAAAAAAAGTTAAAGGTTATTCATTTATATTTATTTATATTAATTTTATACTTATATTTATAAGGCAGAGGCGCCACAACCTACATCCATAATATCGGCGCTGTTTCAAACGACACACTCGTCACTTATGTGACGTTATTACGCTCTAGATTTTACAGTCGTGCAATTGAAAACAGTACTCTCTAATATTTACTTGACCTTTTTAAACAGGATATGACATCTTTGCCTCCGACCACGGTGGGGCTTTGAAGATCAACAATGCGGCTTCAGAAAACGAGGATCTTCTACGCAGTGGCTGTTTCAACTGTCTAGTTTACATCCCTCTGCTCTGTGCACTCCTGCAAATTGTGCTATGGTCAAAGTTCACACTGCATGGCAAGAGACTTAATTGGGTGAAAGATGTCCGAAGTGGGGCTGCATGGTATACAGTTTAAAGTTCAAAGGTCATTCCACATATGTTGACCAAAAATAGTATATATACTGACATCTTGGTGTTAAATACTATATTATTTTTTTTTCTTTTAGGTTTTTCATCCTGTCTCTTATACACATCTAGATGTGTATAAGAGACAGTATATATATATTATATATATATAATTTTTTTTTTAAATGATAATAGTAATAAATAACTGTAAATACTGCGATAGTACAAAGGGGGATGCGAGCCATCATGATTTAATCTCTGTAACTTTATTTGTTTAAAGGAAATATTATGGGTGCTGTTGTTGGATGTTTTATTTGCTTTTATTTAAAAATCCTCTTTTTTAAGGCTAAATGCCAACTAGAGGTGGGAAATCATGGTTGCCACGCAAAATCCTGACAAGTTGTATGCATTGACTGCAAAGGAGAAGATATACAGTACCAGTAATATATACTGCTGGGTCCTGGAGGATAACAGTGCTTTTGAACTAATGAGGTCACCCAGGGTAAAAAACTAAGATTTATATAAACAAGACAAGGAGTGCAGAAATATTAATATATATGATTGCACTGGTTGCTAAAATATTTTTCTGTCCTATTTTCTGTCTCTTATACACATCTAGATGTGTATAAGAGACAGGTATATGGCTGTCAAAAGTTTGCATTTTTATGTAGTATGCTGGTCACAAGATTATATGAAAAATGATTTCTTTATAACCAATGAGCTATATAGTAATTTAAAACTATATATACAAATAAGGAATGGAGTTTGGAAGTTAAGATGCTTGCCTACCAATTCTTTGGCCGTGGGTCCAAGCCCAAAAACAGTTACACTCTGTAACCCACATCAATAGGTTATGAAGCATCATTCCATTGAAATGGATGAGTTAAGTAATAAAGATATGTAAAGAATATATATAAAAAAGTAATAATTTTGTTACATTTTTCTTTTCTTGACATCAAACTAATAATTTTCTATACACTTTTAACATAAAGGAAAATATAGTGGATAAATATTAAAATATATGAGTTTCTGTACAGTCTGATTTTTTAAAAATAATTTTAAAACATCAATGTTTTTCATAACTACTTAAAAGGGGCTTCTTGGGTTTGGGTTTGAAAAAATATATAACACACTTTAATGTGATTAATTACAAAGTTGTTGGCAAGATTTTCGTGTGGATCTGAGCTCTTTAGAACAGAGCAATCAAAAACTTGCAAAAAGGCTGCCTTCAGCAGCCTTTTGCGAGGCGGTGAGTTGTATAGTATTAAATATTACTACGTCTAATAACTTTAATTTTTGAAGAATTGCAAATGAAATAAGACAATTGAAAAAAGACAGATTACTTTTTAAATAAAGAAAAATTGTGCTTTGTTTTTAAATGTTGAGGGCACTGCTGATGATTGTTTTCGTATGCGTTCATTAGGAAAGATTAAAGATAGCAATATTGACGAAAGTAGATATTTCGAATGGACAAGTGTGGAGTGTATCAAACTTAATAACTGACCAATCACAAAAGAGCCAGGGATAAGCGCTTGTCCCAGAAGCACGTGTTGTCCCAAACGCACGAGTTTACGTAAGTTTACGTTCGTTTTATAAGATCTTAGCGTGGGGATGGGATCCGATGTACACTGCGAGAATGTAGGCCTAAAGCCACATTTATAACTAGACACGACACCGACATATCATCGCGTAGTTTGCATTTTTTTAACAATGTGCAGCTGTATCGTGTCGTTGCCGTGTCGTAATCTTGTCTATTGTAAATGTGGCTTTAGTTGTCTGGCGAAGTAGAGTATATACACTGTACATGAATTTTAAAGAACAAAATAAATTTGTTTATAGGTCTACAGTACTTTAGGTGATTTAATGACAGTTAATACACTCCATGATACAGATTGATGTTACAGTCGCCCATCTCGAAAAGAAGCCCATCCACACTGAGTTATCAAAAAATACTAAAAAATTAATAAATAAAAAGACGTCTATTTTGGGGTTTTTTTTAATGTGTTTTAAACATTTATAAATCAATGGTAAAAATGTTTTCTTGAAGGCTTACGGCAAGTATCATTATCAATAACAGAATCCTAAGACCTTCGGTACACCATGTGTAAAAATATAATTTCTGAGGTATTGTCTCGGCGTTTCGTTAAGATTGCTCTGAACGTCATCAGGTAAAAAGTGTTAAAGCAATTATAACAAAAATAAATTAGAAGTATAAGCCTAATGTAGGCCTAATAATAAGTAAAGCGTTGAAAAAGCTGGACGGCGCCAGTGGCTGTTTCGGTTGGATTTGAACCAACAACCTTTTGATTAGCAGTCAAAAATACTTCCGTTTGTACCACGATGTAGCCACATAACTTAGCCAGCAACAGTAAGTGTTGTAAATAAGACTTTCAATGCGTAGAGAAGGATGATGCAATAGCATGAAACACAAGGCTATAGATCCGGTACCGTGCCACTAGATACGGCTTCTAGAGACACGTTTATTATTATTATTATTATTATTAATATTATTATTATTATTATTATTACATTAGTATTATTAATAAATAATTATAATTTATTATCATTAATTAATAGTAAATATCAATCAAAGGAAATTCTCGTAATAAACCTTACATCCAAAAGTTTAATATGGATTAAAAAAATACACCTCAAGACAATAAAATAAGAAAAATTTCAATATTATTCAAGAAAATGCTGAGACGTTATTTCATTGCTGTTTTATCCAATAAATAATATAGTTAATAAAAATCCTGTCTACAAGTACAGTACCCATTCCATAATACCATTGTGTGTCTTCGATTATCTGTCACCAATACACTAGAATGCGTTACAACAATGGGTGACAATTTGCTAAGTAATGTAGGCGGGGCATAGCATGGATTGCGTCATTGTTGTGACATTTATAAGGGACTAAAATATTCTTTACATGGCTGGCTAAGCTATGTGGCTTCATCGTAATACAAAGGTAGTATATTTGACTAAAGATCAAAAGGTTGTTGGTTCGATCCCAACCGAAAATAGCCACCGGCGCCATCCAGCCCTTTTTTCCTTTTTTATATCTTGTCATTTATGAATAATTTTAAAATATAATAATTTGGACATTTATGTTGATTTTAAAACTATATCTTAAAAATAAACATGCGTGCAATTTTAAACCTTTTATACTAGTATCAGTCAAAATATTCTATATTTAGAAATTATTAATTATATTTTCAGTATCAGTTCCAACCCTTATATTTACCGTGTACCGTTAGTTGTGGGCTTAAAGAGGAAGCTCCGGAACCATATTTGACGAAAAACTTGGGAGCGGAATAATGAGATACAGATTTTTTGAGGGGTGGGGACGGAGTTGAAAGGAGTATAACCACCCCTTTTCCACTTTACTGGAGGGTGCATACGGCCGGAAACCAGTAGTGGTGAAGATGCAACCATAACACTACTATACGGTATATGAAATTCAAGTGATTTGGAATAGATATGAACACAGATTAATAATTACAATAATAAAAATGATGGTAATATTAATAATAATAATAATATTAATAATAATAATAATAATAATAATAATAATAATAATATAATAATAATAATAATAATAATAATAATAATAATGATAATAATAATAATAATAATAGTAATAGTAATAGTAATAGTAATAATAATGATGATGATGATGCCACGATGATGATGATGATGCCACGATGATGATGATGATGATGATGATGATGATGCCACGATGATGATGATGATGATGATGATGATGATGACGATGACGATGACGACGACGACGACGATGATGACGACGATGACGATACATATAATGGTATCATAATGTTGGAGAGAGATATATCCAGTAACAACAGAGCAGTCTCCCCATAGTGTGCTTACCTCGGCCCTGTGCCTGAATACCAACAATAAGATAATATGTAATAGTGATATCGTAGATTTTTAATAAACGCCGCGGCCCGTACATAAGCATAATATGCCAGGGGCGGATTCAGAGATGTCTGAATCAGAGATGTTTCGGTAAGATTGCTCTGACCGTCATCGGGTTAAAAGTGTTAAGTAAAGCTTTTAAAAGGATAGAGATGTAATGGTATGAGACACACGGCTACAGATACAGCTGTCTCTTATACACATCTAGATGTGTATAAGAGACAGCCTTTTGCGAGGCGGGGAGTTGTATAG
>NW_022741618.1:478754-487983 GCF_011630105.1 Anneissia japonica | reverse complement strand
TATTATTATTATTATTATTATCATTATTATTATTATTATTATTATTATTATTACTACTACTACTACTACTATTATCATTATATTAGTATTATACATAAATAATAATTACTTATTAATTTTAGTAATCAAAAGAAATTCTTAGCTCGTAATAAACCCTACATCAAAAAGTTTAATACGGATTCAAAAATTACACTTCAAGATAATAAGAAAACATATTTGAATATTCAAGAAAATGTTGGGACGTTATTTCATTTCTGTTTGATCCAATAAATAATAGTAATACAGTACGTGTCACTATCAGAAATCTTGTCTACAGGTACGGTACCCGATCCAGCATTGTCATTGTGTGTCTTTGATCATCTGTCACCAATATAATACACAAGAATGCTTTACAATGGGTGACAACTTGCTGAGAATGTAGGAGGGGCGTACATAGATGGATTGCGTCATTGTATGTGAAATTTATAAGGGACTAAAAACTTCTATGCCTTGCTGGCTAAGCTAAGTGGCTTCATCGAGATACAATGGTAGTATATTTGACTGTGGTTCAAAAGGTAGTTGGTTCGATTCCAACCGAAATTAGCCACCGGCGCCATCCACCCCTTTCGTCTTTTTTATACCTTGTTTAATTTGAATATTTAAAAAATTCAAAACTATAATAATTTTGGCATTTATGTTGATTTTTAAAACTATATTTTCAAAATAAACATGTGTGCAATTTTAAGCTTTGTGTATGCTATTTTCATTTGAAAATATTCTATATTTTCAAATTAATAATAATATTTCCAATATCAGTACCAATCTTTAGAATTACCCCGTACCGTTAGTTGTGGGCTTAAAGCCATGCTCAGGAGGAAAAAATTTATACGTAGTACATCTGATTTTTTTCTAAACAAAAAGCATATTTGACAAACAACTCGGGAACGAAATAATGAGATACAGATTTTTGAATATTTCAAAACTGAAGGGGTGGGGGGTGTAAGGGGCATAACCACCCCTTTTTACACTTTACTGGAGGGCGCATACGGCCGGCAACCAGCAGTGGTGAATAAATGCACTAAGTGCATAAATGCACTACCGGTACCTAAAAGAGCGGATATACAGTAGGCCTATATGAAACTCAAGTAAAATATTTGGAATACATTTGAACACAGAATAATCATTACAATAATAATGATGATAATATTATAAATAATAATACTGATGATGATAAGTAGAATGGTATATAATGGTATTCGCACTCGGGAAGGCTCCCGATTCGACCGGCCAATCAGCATCATCGAATCTGTCGGTGATAGCGTGTAGCGATTGTATGGAAACCAAGCTTAATATAATAATTATTAATAATAATGAAATTAATAATGAAAGTAAGAAGTATAGCCAAAAAGAAAAAGATGAAATTAATGAATGAAAAATCATAATATTTGTGGACGTTGATGCGATCTAGAGATCTAGATAAAAATTAAAATATAAATAAAGGCAGTGATTTTCGATGATAGACAAAAAATATTTTCAAAGCAAAGTAAAGCAACAAAACAAAATTGCGCCAGTAGCGTACACATCGAGGTTAAAACTCGTCACACTTGCTCTGAAGGTTTTACTTTCGCATACATAAATAATATTTATATAAAATTATAATAATTTATCTAAAATTCTAATAGTTATTATATTGTTTTAATGAGTGTTACAACACATATAAACATTAATATGATAATTATTATCATCATCGTCACTATTATCATCATCAGTATCATCATCAACGTTATTTGTAAAACGAAAAAAAAATGTATTTCAAATGTACAAGAACAGACCTCGAATAATGATAAATTTTTAATTTGAAAAGGATATTTTCATAAACAAATTACAAGCTTACAAGCTACATTGATACGTGAGAAGTACAGGTTATAGTACAGTATTACATTAAATAAAATAGGCCTAAATAGATAGATATTTATCTATAACATTTTTGCTAAAATATTTCTTTTGTACATTTTTTTTATGTTAAATTAATGTTGTTGTGTAGCAATAATAATAGTATTATTTATTTTAGTATTATTTTTTAGAAATGCAAGAACAACAAAAACGTTTTAAATATGCTGGACATACATAGCGTCATTATCACTTACCATATAATACATATAACAACACTGCGTTACAGCATGGAAATTTGCTGAGTAATGTACGAAGGGAACTACACGCAGGCGGATTGCATCATTCTATGTGACTTTATAAGGGACTAAAATGTAGTTCCTTTGGCTGGCTAAGCTAAGTGGCTTCATCGTAGTACAATGGTAGTATATTTGACTCTCAATCAAAAGTTGTTGGTTCGAATCCAACCGAATATAGTCCCAAATAAATTTAATCTATAATTAAATAATAATAATTACAGAGACATCTGTGCGGCGTTTGTTCTAGATCGGTGCTTATTAAATTATTGTAGTGTTTAATGGTACCATTATTTACATATAGATCTAATTAATTGTCTTTGTTGTAGCATAAGTAGGTATTTTATCAGTAAGAGATTGGATATTAAATAGTAGGCCTATCCCAATGTTAAGAAAAAAATAAATAAAATCGATATGTTATTAAAATGCTGCAACGGTGTATTAATAGAATAATTTGTAATGAACGCCGCGTCGCCGCCTGAGCGGCAATTGGCGAATAATCACGTTTGGTGCGTCGCTTATAATAGTTGAGATAGATAGAGGCCTATCTTCATTATCCTATTTTCATTATGACTACTGCGATACTTAATTTTATTTAATATTATTGTTATTGTTTCTTTAATATTAATACTAATAATAATACTGTACTAATTGTAACACTACTAATAATATTAATGATATTACAGTATATTGATAATTCTGAGCTAAGCTGTTGGAGGGCAGGTTAGTTTAGTCGGCTAAACCGCTCTGGGTCCCCGGTTCAATTCCCATCGCTGCCTCTCCTTGTGTTTCAGCTAGAGGGCTGAAATACAAGTTACAATAGCGCACAGCCTTTCGGATGAGACGTTTAAACCGTTGGTCCCGTGTGCAATCAAATCAAATCATGTGCAGTACACTCTTCGGAAAAGAGAAGGGGGTTGTCTCCCGGTGTACTGCCACCAGAAGGATCCTGAAGCAAGTCTTCAGACTTCCTGAGTTATCCTTTGTGTGATTCACACAGACGTACATAAGTTATATACGTATTATACTTATTGATAATAATAATATTAATAATAATAATAATAATAATAATAGTAATAATGATAATAATAATAATAATAATAATATTATTATTATTAATAATAATAATGATAATAGTAATAATGATTATAATAATAATAATAATAATAATAATAATAATAATAATAATAATAATAATAATAATATAGCTCTCTAGATTATAAAAAGGACTTATAAATGTATACATTTATAAGTCCTTGATTATAACAGGTCTAATAGTAATTGAAACAGTTTTTGTGGTTGTGGAAGCTAGGCCAATCCCAAACAATAAAAATAGAGAGATAAGATAAAAATTAAAATATAAATATAGCAGTCACTTTTGATAGTAAAATAAGTATATTTTCACAGAAAAAGAAACAAAAAAACATGCAAACAAAATTGACCAGACTGCGCCAGTAGCATACAAATCGAGCTTTGAACTCGTGACTTTCATCAGTCGTATCAGTTGATATCGAAGTAGCCACACAGCTTAGCCAGTCGGCAAATCGATGCATTCATAAGGCTTATGAATACAGCAGTGGAAGATGACGAAATATTGAGTAATTGATGACTCAGGCCATGATCAAGGTTAGTCGTATGATATCATGCATGACGAGAAAGAATCCTAAATAATAATAGTGCAATAATAAATAATAATAATAATAATAATAATGAAAATTAGAGGTAGTGTATAGGTTTTATTTTCATATACATAGACCTACATAGCCCTAAATGTAATTATATAAAATTTTAATCATTATGTGTGTAGGCCTATGTATTATAATAATGTACGTTGATAACAGCATTTGTTCCTAAAATTGAGCACTGTTTCTATCATATACCTATATTTGTTTATAAATATATATATGTATATAATATATATATAATATATATAGGTTAATATAAAATAGAGTAGAAAATTATATATATAAACAAATAGATAATTAATAACCTAATTTAAATATCTAATATATACTTATTATCATTATATAAACATTATATAACATATATATAATATGCATATATAGGCCTATCTATATTATATCTTATCTTTAATATCATCTTTATACATGATTACATAATATTTATATTAAATTCTAAAATTATTTTATTTTAACTCACTTGAATACACAATTAAGTTTGTCTCACATATATTTTTTATATTATACTTTTTTATGATTGAATATAAGGGTAGTTAGATACCAGCATCACTAGCATTTGTGAGTTATGAATTGGCGAGCCCTCACTCTTAGCCCGGTTTCCTTTAAGGCCAACTCAGACAGCGTCGCCGTCGTGAGAAATATTAAGCATGTTTAATATTCCACGACGCGACTGCCGGCCCCCGACGCAAACCATCGCGTCTGCGTTTTACTCACACAGACCCGAAGCGACAACAAATCGCGTCGGGCTGCGTCGTACGCACTATGACGCTACACAGTCGCTACAGCGTTTTCACTTCAATCCTTGCTCTGCGTAGCTGTCCCCAACGTAATCGGAAATGCTCTCTGATTCAACTGACCAATCAGCGACACCTAAGGCTTCGGCGGTAGTGTGTAGTGTATTATTTGTTTGTTGTTGTTGTTGTTGGTTTTTTTTGTGGTTTTTTTTCGAAATACTAGCAAATACAGTAAAGTTAGGTAATGTTGGTTTCCTCTGCTGTTATGTTTTGTTATGATATTTCATGGCTGCTTAGTTTTTAGGAGTTTAGAAAGTTAACCAAACATTATACAAATCATATTTATCATTATTAGGCCTATTACATGTGTGTGTGTATATGCATAAGTCTGTTATACAATGTGAATACTGTATAAACTGTATAAAACAAGGCTTAGGTAATATTATTATAATTACTATGATTATGGTTTATAATAATAATAATAATTATTATTATTATTATTATTATTGTATATATTAGCAATCAGTATCATTATTATTATTATTATTACTATGATTATAATTGATTATTATAATAATAGTAATAATAATAATAATAATAATAATTATTATTATTATTATTATTATTATTATTATTATTATTGTATTTATTATCTGAATGTGTTTAGGCTATTTAGTGCTATAAAGTCATTATGGTTATTGTAATATAGTTAAGTTATATGATGTTGTTTCAAGATTACATTAATTGAAATGGTACATATTTAAAAAGTATAACTTATTACAATATTTAGGTTTAAAAAATAAATAATTGTAAATGAAGACCATAACATTAACTTTTGTACAAAAAATTCCGTGCCCCCTGTGAGGCTCGAACTCACGACCTTCAGATTATGAGACTGACGCGCTGCCGACTGCACTACACTAAAGGAAATAATTTAAAGACATGTTAACAGCTGAAGTTTATTTGTCTAAATCCTATAATAATTTAATGGAGATCATACATTTTGATGAAAAAGAAGGTTTACTTTATGGACGAATAAAATGGGATAAACTTCATCCATGGAAGGCTTAAAGTAAGTAAGCATTTTTTTGGGAAATGACACCTTGTCCTTTATATCGGTGGCATACACAAGGGTGATGCATCCACGTTACACAAAATTATAAGAACGCTTACTAAGGCTTAGTATAGCCTTCCTTTTGTTTGATCCGATTTACATCAGGGCTAAGTAGCGCGCCGTGATCGTATAGTGGTTAGTACATTGCGTTGTGGCCGCAATAACCCAGGTTCGAATCCTGGTCACGGCATTGATATAACAATGTCACGGCAATGGTCCTTTTTTATTAATTATACTTTTTTATTGAATCTTTCAATCTAAATTTTAAATTGCATACTGTAATTCTATCTACAGAAGATTTATTTTTTTAATGTATTTTTTAATATCTAAGTCCTCGATAAACAGCCTATTAGGCCTATTACATGTGTGTGTATGTGTGTGTGTATGCATAAGTCTGTTATACAATGTGAATACTGTATAAACTGTATAAAATAAGGCTTAGGTAATATTATTATTATCATTACTATGATTATGGTTTATAATAATAATAATAATTATTATTATTATTATTATTATTATTATTATTATTGTATTTATTATCTGAATGTATTTAGGCTATTTAGTGCTATAAAGTCATTATGGTTATTGTAATATAGTTTATATGATTTCGTTTCAAGATTACATTAATTGAAATGGTACATATTTAAAAAGTATAACTTAATACAATATTTAGGTTTAAAAAATCAATAATTGTAAATGAAGACCATAACATTAATTTATGTACAAAAAATTCCGTGCCCCCTGTGAGGCTCGAACTCACGACCTTCAGATTATGAGACTGACGCGCTGCCGACTGCGCCAAGGAGGCCACTTGTAAGTACGCTTTAGTTTCTCCTATTTGATACTATATTTCGTGATATAAAATCATTACCATGTTGTTACTACACTAAAGGAAATAATTTAAAGACATGTTAACAGCTGAAGTTTATTTGTCTAAATCCTATAATAATTTAATGGAGATCATACATTTTGATGAAAAAGAAGGTTTACTTTATGGACGTATAAAATGGGATAAACTTCATCCATGGAAGGCTTAAAGTAAGTAAGCATTTTTTTTGGGAAATTACACCTTGTCCTTTATATCGGTGGCATACACAAGGGTGATGCATCCACGTTACACAAATTATAAGAACGCTTCTAAGGCTTAGTATAGCTTTCCTTTTGTTTGATCCGGTTTACACCAGGGCTAAGTAGCGCGCCGTGATCGTATAGTGGTTAGTACATTGCGTTGTGGCCGCAATAACCCAGGTTCGAATCCTGGTCACGGCATTGATATAACAATGTCACGGCAGTGGTCCTTTTTTATTAATTAAACTTTTTTATTGAATCTTTCAATCTAAATTTTAAATTGCATACTGTAATTCTATCTACAGAAGATTTATTTTTTTAATGTATTTTTTAATATCTAAGTCCTCGATAAACAGCGCCTTCATAACGGCGCAGGATTACAATTGGAAGGGTGCCGCGTATCTCAGGAAGTCTGATATGAGTTGTAAATTTTTTAAATACTGTAGAAATAATAGTGTGACACAATAATTAAATTAAATGTTATATCACATTAAAGTATTATTTTAAATTAACGAATAGCACTAACGAAACTACCAGTCCTACTAACACTGCTTTTGTGCTTTTCGTAACCGTTTAAAGCGCACTAGTGCTTGAATGATATTTCAGAGTCAATTTGAAATTCAGTAATTTAGATTACAGATTAAAACAGATAACTTTCTTCTCAGGAACAAAACGACTTTTGGACTTTTACTAACACGTTCTTTCGCCGACACGCTTTTTTACCGACAAGACATCTCGACAGACAGCCAATTTTACCAACAGCAAATTCGCCGACAGCCAATTCGCCGACAATTTTATGATTTTAATTTAAAATTGTGAAATCATAATGGTATTCTTTTTACTGACTTTGACCTATAGACGTTCCGTCGACAGACTTTTCGCCGACAGCAGCTCATTCACCGACAAAGGGGCATTTTCTGACGGGTAGGCCTACTTTTGCGGACACTACGTTTCACGGACAATAAAATTAATGCGCCTTACAGTAAAATCATTGGAGATAATTATTATTATATTTTTACTATCATTGTTATTTATTACTATTTGTATTTATTATTACAACCATTATCGTTACGAATATCATCATCATCATCATAATCATTATTATTACAAATATTACTATGTGGTTCTTTGACTAGGAAAATAATTATGATCCAGTTAACAGCTAAATTGCCGCAATAACCCAGGTTCGAATCCTGGTCACGGCATTCATAATAATTTCACGGCAATGGTTCATTTTTACTATTTAACATTTTATTACTAAATCTAACAATGGAATTACAATATTATCTACGGATTGTTTTGTTTAATTTTTTTTCGTGCCCATTATGGTAATTATTATTAGTATTCTTCCATGGTTTACCAAAGGTTGGACTTCCTTGTGTTTTATCCAACTTACGTCAGGACTAAGCTTGATCCAAATTGATGGATTCTTGTATTATTTCTTTTTCCCATTGATTGAATAAATGTGTGTAATGAATTGAAATTGAATTTGGACTAAGTAGCGCGCTGTGTTCGTTTAGTGGTTAATACGTTTCATTGAGGTCGCAATAACCCAGGTTATAGGAACTCTAGGTTTGAACCATAGTCAAGGCATTGATAAAACAATTTCGCGGCAGTGGTTCTTCTTACTGTATTAATAAATTTTCCTAACGATTTGGGCAATGTCAGTCTAGTTCCTTGCCATTATCTAGTCATCAATAATCACTTCATTCAGAAAAAAAAATAAACGAATACATGTACATAAAACTTAGAGACTTGTGTCAGTTTCCTTTCATTTAGAAATTAATATATGTTAAGTGGCAAATTACAAGAGAGATGATAGCAAGGTTTCTACTTGCCCGCAAGCGGACAGCAGACACAAAATAGAGAGGTAGATACAAAATAAAATATGAATATATCAGTCAAATTGGATAGTTTAAAAAAAATATATATATATATTTTCAAAAGGAAAAAAAAAGAAAAAAACAACAAAATTGACCAGATTGCGCCAGTAGCGTACACATCGAGGTTTGAACTCGTGACTTTCATCAATCGCACCGCTTGGTTCGAAGTAGCCACACAGCTTAGCCAGCCGACATATCGATGCGTTTATAAGGGTTATGAATACAACAGTGGAAGATGACGGGATATTCCAGTTATTGATGACTCAGGCTATGATCAAGGTTTGCTGGTTAGTCGTATGATATCATGCATGACGAGAAAGAATCATAAATAATAATAGTGTAATAATGAATAATAATAATAAAAATTAGAGGCGGTGTATAGGTTTTAATTTCATAAACATAGACCTACATAGTCCCGGAAACGTAATTATATAAAATTTTAATTATTATGTGTGTGTAGGCCTATATATTATAATAATTTTCGTTGATAACAGCATTTGCTCCTAAAATTGAGCACTGTTTCTATCATTTACCTATTTGTTTATATACACACACACACACACAC
>NW_022741618.1:449493-478505 GCF_011630105.1 Anneissia japonica | reverse complement strand
ATATACAGCCGCTACAGCGTTTTCACTTCAATTGTAATCGGAAACGCTCTCTGATTCAACTGACCAATCAGCAACACCTAAGGCTTCGGTGGTAGCGTGTAGTGTTTTTATTTGTTTGTTTTGTTGTTGTTGTTGGTTTTCTTGTGGTTTTTTTTTCAAAATACTAGCAAATACAGTAAAGTTAGGTAATGTTGGTTTCCTCTGCTGTCATGTTTTGTTTATGATATAATCAATGACTGCTTAGTTTTTGTGAGTTTTTCAGAAGAAAGTTAACCCCTTAAGCCCAAACTTTATACAAATCATATTTATCGTTATTAGGCCAATTACATGCGTGTGTATATGCATGAAGCCTGTTATACAATGTGAATGCTGTATAAACTTGTATAAAATAAGGGTTAGGTATTATTATTATTATCATTACTATTATTATGATTTATTATTATTATTATTATTATTATTATTGTATATATTATCAATCAGAATCATTATTATTATTACTGTGATTATAATTTATTGTTATTATTTTTATTATTATTGTATATTTTATCTGAATGTATTTAAACTATTTAGTGCTATAAAGTCATTATGGTTATTGTACTATAGTTTTTATGATATTGTTTTAAGATTACATTAATTGAAAAGGTATATATATAAAAAGTATAATTTAATACAACATTTGGTTTAAAAAATCAATTGAGAATGGAGACCATAACATTAATTTATATACAAAAAAATCTGTGCCCCCTGTGAGGCTCGAACTCACGACCTTCAGATTATGAGACTGACGCGCTGCCGACTGCGCCAAGGAGGCTACTTGTGAGTACGCTTTAGTTTCACCTATTTGGTACGATATTTCGTGATATAAAATCATTACTATGTGGTTACTGCACTAAAGGAAATAATTTAAAGACATTTTTGTTAACAGCTGAAGTTTATTTTATCTAAATCCTATAATTATTTTATTGGAGATCATACATTTCGATGCAAAAGAAGGTTTCCTTTATGGACGTATAAAAGGTGGACCGTAGAAAATGGGATAAACTTCATCCATGGATGGCTTAACTTAAAGTAAGTAAGCATTTATTGGGAAATCACACCTTCCCTTTATATCTAAGACTGCGCATCTAAAAATCTAAATATATTATTTGCAACCAGTTGCAGCGACAGCGTTAACTGCACGTGATAGCCTACGGCGGTTGTGCAGTAGCTGACAGATACAGATACAGATATCGGTGGCATACACCACGGTGGTGCATCCACGTTACACAAATTATAAGAACACTTACTAAAGCTTAGTATAGCTTTCCTTTTGTTTGGTCCGGTTTGTATCAGGGCTAAGTAGCGCGCCGTGATCGTATAGTGGTTAGTACATTGCGTTGTGGCCGCAATAACCCAGGTTCGAATCCTGGTCACGGCATTGATATAACAATGTCACGGCAGTGGTCCTTTTTTTGTTAATTAATATTATCTTACTGAATCTAACAATCGAATAATATTATCTACGGATTGTTTTGTTTTGATTTTTTTTTTCGTGCCCATTATGGTAATTTATGTTTAGTACGGCATTCTTCTGTGGTTTACCAAAGGTTGCACTTCCTTGTGTTTAGTATTCAACTTACGTCAGAACTAAGTAGCGCGCCTTGATTGTTTAGTGGTTAGTACGTTTCGTTGAGGCAGCAATAACCCAGGCATTGATAAAACAATTTCGCAGCAGTTGTTCTTCTTATTAATACATTTTTCAATTATTTGGGTAATGTTAATCTAGTTCCTTGACATTATCCAGTCATCAATAATCACTTCATTCAGAAAAAAAATAAACGAATAAAGTTACATAAAAACTTAGAGACTTGTGTCAGTTTCCTTTCATTTAGAAAAATATTATGCTGAGTGGCATTACAAGAAAGATGATAGCAAAGTTTCTACTTGCCCGCAACAAGCGGACAGTAGACACAAAAAAAGAGCGGTAGAAAAATATTAATATATGAATTATATCATTCAAATTCGATAATAAAAACAAAAGATATTTTCAAAGGGGATAAAATTGACCAGATTGTGCCAGTAGCGTACACATCGAGGTTTGAATTCGTGACTTTCATTATTCGTACCGCTTGGTTCAAAGTAGCCACACAGCTTAGCCAGCCGACATATCGATGCGTTTATAAGGCTTGAATACAAAAGTGGAAGATAAATATAAAATTAATGACTCAGGCCGTGATCAAGGTTCTTCCGGTTTGTAAGTCATAGGATACCATGCATGACGAGAGAGAATCCTAAATAATAATAATAATAATAATAATAATAATAATAATAATAATAATAATAATAATAATTAATTAATAAATAAATAAATATAAGTTTTATCTTCCTCTCAGGTAGGCATATAAATGTAGTGATATAAAATTCTAATTATGTGTTTAGGCCTTAATAGTATGCGTTAATAACTTCATTTTTTTCTTAATTGAGCACTGTTGTTTATATAGTAGGTATCATTATCATCATCATCATCATCATTATCACCATCCTCATGAACATCATCGTCATCTCCGTCATTATTATTGTCATCATCATCACCGTCCTCATCATCATAGTAACATCGTCATTATCATCATCATCATCACCATAAAACGAAAATATATATCTTTAAGTACAAAAGAGACCTCGAACAACAGTTAGTTTTTAAATTAAAAAATGAAATATAATACAAATCTATAAAACAATGCACAGTAGTATTAAAATAAACAGTACCGTAATTCAAAACGCGGGAAATTCAAATAAATAAATAAATAAATAAATAAATAAATAAATAAATAAATAAATAAATAAATAAATAAATAAATAAATAAATAAATAAATAAATAAATAAATAAATAAATAAATAAATAAATAAATAAATAAATAAATAAATAAATAAATAAATAAATAAATAAATAAATAAATAAATAAATAAATAAATAAATAAATAAATAAATAAATAAATAAATAAATAAATAAATAAATAAATAAATAAATAAATAAATAAATAAATAAATAAATAAATAAATAAATAAATAAATAAATAAATAAATAAATAAATAAATAAATAAATAAATAAATAAATAAATAAATAAATAAATAAATAAATAAATAAATAAATAAATAAATAAATAAATAAATAAATAAATAAATAAATAAATAAATAAATAAATAAATAAATAAATAAATAAATAAATAAATAAATAAATAAATAAATAAATAAATAAATAAATAAATAAATAAATATAAGTTTTATCTTCCTCTCAGGTAGGCATATAAATGTAGTGATATAAAATTCTAATTATGTGTTTAGGCCTTAATAGTATGCGTTAATAACTTCATTTTTTTCTTAATTGAGCACTGTTGTTTATATAGTAGGTATCATTATCATCATCATCATCATTATCACCATGAACATCATCGTCATCTCCGTCATTATTATTGTCATCATCATCACCGTCCTCATCATCATAGTAACATCGTCATTATCATCATCATCATCACCATAAAACGAAAATATATATCTTTAAGTACAAAAGAGACCTCGAACAACAGTTAGTTTTTAAATTAAAAAATGAAATATAATACAAATCTATAAAACAATACACAGTAGTATTAAAATAAACAGTACCGTAATTCAAAACGCGGGAAATTCAGGCTCAGGTGAATTGCATTAGAGAAAATAGGCCTTTAAATTTAACAATGAAACGTATAAAATAGTTTTATTTAAAAAATGTATCACAAAAATGTATTAAGAATAAAAACGTTGAAAAACACAAAAGCTGGACGGCGCCAGTGGCTGTTTCTGTGGGACTTACTTTATTAAAATTAAGTAAAATAACAAATTAAAATGTATAATTTAAATTATATATTAGATGTAAAGGGGTGGGGGAATTGTCCAGGGGAAAAATACAGGGGGAAAGTATCCGGGGGGATGAATGTCCGTGGGAAACCAGCCTAAAACCGAGACACGCACTCTATAGTATAATAATATTAATAATAATAATACAGATACAGATACAGATCTTTTATTGTCATAAAAATACAAGGTACAATTATGAAATTTTCCTTCCTTATTCCTTACACCAGTATAAAAATAAATATAAAAATGATGATGATGATGATGATGATTATTGTTATTATTATTATTATTATTATTATTATTATTATTATTATTATTATTATTATTATTATTATTATTATCATTATTATTAAATCACTATTATTACGGATAAGAGTACGCTTATAATAAATCATTTAAGCAAAATTACATCATTCTTATAGTCACTCAAGTTTAAGTGAGATACAAAGTATAAAATTAAACTCAATAATGATAACAGGTCAAAGTTGATAGCACTGCAGGGGTAATTAATCCCTCTCATTAGACAAAGATCTTATTATTGTATTGTATACTTATTATAATTATCTTTATGAATATCATTATCGCAATCACCGACATTTAATGTAAACGTGAGTACATTTTTGTTAGAGAATTGTTGTCAATAATACTTTCTTTGCAAAGTCAACATAAAATCAAGCTCGAATTTCTTTTAATTCTTGAGGGATTAATAAAAAAAAGGCTGTATTATCAACAACAAAAAAAAGGCTGGATGGCGCCGGTGGCTAATAATTATCCTTTCGGTTGGAATCGAACCAACAAAACACCGTTCAAGCGGAAGTTAAATAGGTAGTACTAGTGTATTACGATGCAGCCACCTAGCTTAGCCAGCCAAGTGATGCAAATTTTAGTACCTTATAAACGTCAGCATGATGACGTAATGTGCGTCACGTGCCCCTCTCTGCAGCCATAACTCACCAGAATTGCAGCCACTCTAATAGGAGGATAATTGCAGCTCGGCTAAAATTAATTTACATCTCACTTAAATGCATAGGCCTAGTAGATCCTAATTATTACATTACATAAGATTCGATTTCTTTTAGTTCCGTTTACATCTGAGGACTGACTAAGTAGCGTGCCGTGATCGTATAGTGGTTAGTAAGTACATTGCGTTGTGGCAGTAAACCATGTTCGAATCCTGGACTGCACCTGATGAAGCCAGTATAGACAGCTGGCGAAAGTTAGTGTGAATAAACACTATAGTTAGTCAATAAAGTGCTATTCGTGGCATTGCTAAAACAATGGTCAACTTTTATTAACATTTTTACGAGTTACGCAATACCGGTACATTTTAGCTCCTTAGCTTTTATTTGATTTTGTTTTATGTGTACGGTATTATGATCATTATTGCTATTAACTGAAATATAATTATATACTTCAAATGTACAATTCAATAGAACATTTAGGTTCGGGGATTGCTATAGAGTCATTATGGTTATTGAGCTAGGCCTAGTTCGATGTTGTTTTATGTATAGGCCTACATTAATTAAAATGATATAGGCCCGGAAGCCTATTTAAAAATCATGATTTAATAGAAAATTTATGTTTTAGAAGTTAATAATTTTGAATGAAGACCATAACATTAATTTATATACAAAAAATACTGTGCCCCCTGTGAGGCTCGAACTCACGACTTTCAGATTATGAGACTGACGTGCTGCCGACTGCGCAAAGGAGGCAACTTGCAAGACCCGTTTTGTACCTTTTAATTTCCCTTCCTTAATCGCTACAATACTTAGCGCTAAAAAATCATTACTATGTGATTCTGTACTAAGGAGAAAATTTCTTTCGTTGATAGCTAAAGTTTATTCGTCCTAATCCTTGATAATTTAATGGGAGATTGTAAATTTCGATGAAAAAGAAGGTGTATAAAAATTAAATCTAAGCGCGAGTTTCTTCTAATTTTTTAGGTAGTAATAATAAAAAAAAAAAAAAAAGACTGGATTGCGCCGGTGGCTCCGGTGGCTCTCGGTTGGAATCGAACCAACAAAACCCCAAAGGCAAGAGTCAAATAGTACAGTGTATTACGATGCAGCCACTTAGCTTAGCCAGCCAAGCAACCAGACTTTTAGTTCGTTATATACGTCAACATGATGACGCAACTGCGTCACGTGGCCCTGAATTCCAACCGTTCTTATTATTGTGTCAGAGGTCAGTCGATTACATGTAGCTACGCACAGTCAATCTCAAGAAGAACAACCAATTCAGGATGTTTGCATTTTCAGTGTAGGTAGGAGGATGAAATGATTTTATAACATCTCACATAAATGAATTGTCGGCCTAATTATTACATCCATGATTTACCAAAGATTAGACTTCTTGATTTTGTTTGGTTTACGTCTGAGAATTGACTAAGTATAGCGGTCTTTTTGCATTCATTAAAACATTTTCTTAATGAATCTATTCATCAAGTTACATAGTTTTATTTATAGAGAGTTCATTTCAATTTTGTTTTATGCATTTGGTATTACTATTTTATATTGTTATTAATATTCATTATCATAAGGATTTAACCATGGTTTACCAAAGATTGGTCCAATTTACATCAGGACTAGCAGCACGCCGTGATCGTAGTGGTTAGTACATTGCGTTGTGGCCGCAATAACCCAGGTTCGAATCCTGGTCACGGCATTGATATAACAATGTCACGGCAATGGTCCTTTTCTTTATTCATTCAATTTTCTTTAAAGATCTATCAATCTAGCTACAGAGTTTTATCCGAAGATAGTTCATTTCTTTTTATTTCATGCATTTATTATTATTTTTATTGATAACAATCGTAATAATAATAATAATAATAATAATAATAATAATAATAATAATAATAATAATAATAATAATAATTATTATTATTATTATTATTATTATCAATCATTATTCTTATCATTATCAATCATTAGCTTTATCACTATTTTAATTATTATTATTATTATTATTATTATTATTATTATTATTATTACTATAATTACTATAATTATTACTATTATTATTGTTATCATTATTATAGGTTTACCAAAGGTTAGACTTCCTTATGGTTTGTGCAATTTTCATCCGGACTAAGTAGCGCGCCGTGATCGTATAGTGGTTAGTACATTGCGTTGTGGCCGCAATAACCCAGGTTCGAATCCTGGTCACGGCATTGATATAACAATGTCACGGCAATGGTCCTTTTCTTTATTCATTAAATTTTCTTTAAAAATCTATTAATCTAGTTACAGAATTTTATCCGGAGATAGTTCATTTCTTATGATGCATTTATTATGATTTTTATTGATAACAATCATAATAATAATAATAATAATAATAATTATTATTATTATTAGTAGTAGTAGTAATAATAATGATTATTATTATGTTATTATTATTATTATTATTATCAATCATTATTCTTATCATTATCAATCATTAGCTTTATCACTATTTTTATTATTATTATAATTATTATTACTATAATTATTACTATTATTATTGTTATCATTATTATAGGTTTACAAAAGGTTAGACTTCCTTATGGTTTGTGCAATTTTCATCCGGACTAAGTAGCGCGCCGTGATCGTATAGTGGTTAGTACATTGCGTTGTGGCCGCAATAACCCAGGTTCGAATCCTGGTCACGGCATTGATATAACAATGTCACGGCATTGGTCCTTTTCTTTATCCAGAGATAGTTCTTTTTTTTTTATTTCATGCATTTATTATTATTTTTATTGATAACAATCATAATAATAATAATTATTATTAATATTAGTAATAATAATAATTATTATTATTATGTTATTATTATTATTAATCATTATTCTTATCATTATCAATCATCAGCTTTATCACTATTTTTATAAATATTATTATTGATAGTAATTGTTATTGTCGTGATGGAATAATAGACAATAACTGGATTTGCGTCAGGAGAAACATGTATAGGTGTAATTTTGCCCTATCCAGAGATACCGTAGTTCATTTTTTTTTGCAGCTGTTTTCAAATGTACTGAGTATTCGGTACATTTCCACGTCAGGTAGGGCAAAATTACACCTATAAATATCATTATTATTATTATTACTATAATTACTATTATTATTACTATTATTATTGTTATCATTAATATAGTTTTACCAAAGCTTTTATTCATTAAAATTTTCGTAAGAAATATCAATCTAGTTACAAAGTTTTGTCTAGATATTGTTCATTTCTTTTTATTCTATGCATTTATTATTATTTTTATTGATAATAATAATAATAATAATAATAATAATAATAATAATAATAATAATAATCTATCAATCTAGTTACAGAGTTTTATCCAGAGATAGTTCATTTTTTTATTTCATGCATTTATTATTATTTTTTATTGATAACAATCATAATAATAATAATTATTATTATTAATATTAGTAATAATAATAATTATTATTATTATTATGTTATTATTATTATTATCAATCATTATTCCTATCATTATCAATCATTAGCTTTATCACTATTTTTATTATTATTATTATTACTATAATTACTATTATTATTACTATTATTATTGTTATCATTATTATAGGTTTACCAAAGCTTTTATTCATTAAAATTTTCGTAAGAAATATCAATCTAGTTACAAAGTTTTATCTAGATATTGTTCATTTCTTTTTATTCTATGCATTTATTATTATTTTTATTGATAATAATAATAATTATTATTATTATTATTATTATTTATATTATTATTATTATTAATATTCGTTATAATAATGATTATTATTATTATTATGTTTTTATTATTATCATTATTGTTGTTGTTTTGTGTTATTATTATCATTATCACTACCAATCATTATTCTTATCATTATCAATAATTGTTTTTATCACTATTATTATTAATATTATTATTACTATTAATACTATAATTTCTATTGTTATTACTATTATTATTGTTATCATTATTATTGGTTTACCAATGGTTAGACTTCCTTATAGTTTGTGCTATTTACATCAGGATTAAGTATCGCGCCGTGATCGTATAGTGGTTAGTACATTGCGTTGTGGCCTCAATAACCCAGGTTCGAATCCTGGTCACGGCAGTGATAAAACAATGTCACGGCAATGATCCGTTTTATTGTTCATTAACATTTTCGTAAGAAATCCATCAATCTAGTTTACAAAGTTGTATCTAGATATAGTTCATTTCTTTTTATATTATGAGCTTATTTTTTAATTTGTATTAATTCCTTGTGTTTTTCCAATTTGCCTATGTAGCGCGCCGTGATCGTATAGTACATTGCGCTGATGTTCTTAATCAGTTTACTGTAGTTTCAAAAATGTTATGTAGAGATAGTTTATTTCTTTTCTTTTATGCGTTTATTTTTTTTTTTTTTTTTATTAATATCTTGTGTTTTGTCCAATTTACAAGTAGTGCGCCGTGATCGAAACGAAATAATACCATACTTTCTGTGCACTCCGGAACTGTGCATTTATATTAACATGTGCTTTTCGTAACCGTTGCAGAGCGCACTAATGCTCGAATGGTATTTGAGAGAGCAATTCGAAATTCAGTAATTTAGATTACAGAGCCAAAACAGACAAATTATATTATAAGTTTTGTAAGTGGTATAAGATTATAGTAATTTTTTGGTTAATCTTCCCCTGACCATTGTAATATGATTATGTACTCTGGTCAAATATATCATATTAGAAACAAAATCAGGAACAAAACGACTGTAACGTTATTGCAATTTGGCCTACGCTTCTGTGGTACTGGGATCATACGGTTCAAGTTCTCGAACGTTAATTAACTGAAGTGAGACGTCTCCATAATTATTGTAAACGCAAGCATTGTGTCTTCAAATATAATTGTGACAAGTATACCTGTATATCGGCAGGTAGTACCAGTACCAGTGGTGGATTGACGGGGGAAAATCGAAAAATATTAGGTCTGATAGTGCCATTTCCGGCCATCTAGAGGTGCCATAATCTTTTTTTAATCCATGCATCTGCACTGAGTACGATACTCTTTTATGATCATGGAAGAATAGACCACAATGGAGAACAAACTTTTCCCACAAATAAGTCATCTTATAAAAGCCAGGCTCCAGAGGGAGAAAATTATGTTGTACAAGGGGCGTAAACACCCTTTTTTTCTCCTCTCCCCCCACCCCCCAGAATATTCAAAAATCTGTATCTCATTAACTGTTCCAGAGTTTTTCATCAAATATGCTTTTTATGTCTTAGATAAATCAGTTGTAAAACATATTTTTTTCCTCCGGAGCCTGACCGGACCAATTCTTCTTTTTATTACTTTAAAAAATACATATACTTTCACCTATAAAATATATAAATAATTTTTGCACCTCAATGTTATTAGAATGTTTCACCATGTACCGGTACGTGTTTTGTAGTGCGCTATTAGCCTATGCATTTCAAGCATTAAACAACTTTTTTTTAATCTTGGATTTTAGCAAAATTTGCTCACCTTTGCCCCAACCATGCAGAGCATGGGTAGGGTATCTAGTCGCCCAATAGAGGAAGTGGCTCTATGGGTTGCCAGATGCTATTTCCAGGCGTCTAGGTTGTTGCTGTTGTTGTTGTTGTTTTTTTTTTTTTTTTTTTTTTTTTGCACAATATTTTTAAGGGTTTATTAATTAATTGAATAAATGTTAATTGAATTGAAAAATTGAATTGAATTGGGTTGAGGCTTAGCGGAATGGTTCATTATCTCCTCGGTAGTATGGTAGGTAGAGCTGTTGGCTCAGTATCCTTTTATAGCCATTTGTAAACGTAATATTTACATTGAAATAGCATTGTAAGGGTCGGCTCAGAGTAGAAGTAAACTGTAAACAATATATAAGATAGAGTAAATATAACGCAGTTAAAATTATCCCCCAACGAGTCACCCCCCGGTATTTCTAATTTATTTTTAAAATAATAATTTATATATTATAAAGTGACTAAACTACACGGTATAAACTACCCCTGCCGAACATCGTCCCAGTATTTTTGAGTGAACTTTCTATTGTTTTCCTCTGTTTATAATGTAATGTATGTCTACTCAAATCAGCAAGAAGAAAATGCCATAAGGGCACTTCCTGAAAAAGGTCTTTATATTTGAAGTCGGAAACATGTCCGCGCCACCAGCGGAGGTGGGGGATAAATGATCTGGGGAAACGGGATCTTGGACTTCCCATTAAAAAAATATACTATACTTATACTTTTACAGTCTCATGGTCAAATTTCCTGGCATGTATTGTCGAGAAATTTTGATCTTCATATCTGGAAATCTATGCCGCCGTCACTGCATTCCGCCCGATTGAGACTGTGAGAGGGCCTGGTGGTGAGGTTGTCGATATATATACCATTTGTCGAAATCCAGATTGCCGAGTCCAAGATTGCCTAGACCACTTTGCCGAAATCCCATTTTGCTCAAACCCAGTTTGCCGAAAATCAATCAAAATCAACAAAACAATAATAATCAAATAGGCCTGTCAGATAAAAAGTGTATAAAGTTTGATTAAGATAATAATATGTATACCTAAATGAAATAAATAAATAAATAAATAAATAATATTCTAGAATTATACACCCGAATCAAGGGGCTGACTAGAGCCTCTGTCAGGGTCCCGGCATAAACAAATCCAGTTTTTTGGCGGTTATTTATACCACATTATTAGAAATTGACAATCAAAATAACGTTATATGGATAGGCAAATTATTATTTTTGGTCCCGGACCATTTTGTCGAATAAACACCGTTTATTGTTGAGAATGGTTTTTTGAGGGGGAGTTTATTCGAGGGAGGTGTTTATTCGAGGGAGACATTAATTTTTGTTGTGTGTGTAAAATGGATGCGTACTGTATACTCAAACGCCCCTTTGTCCTACTGTAATTAAAATGTACGGTAATTTTACTAGAGTAAAACATTAGTATAAAGTGTTGGGAATGATGTTTCCATTAGATCTGTTTACAGTCCAGGGGGAGTTTATACGAGGAAAAAATATAGGTCTTACGCCACGGGGTGTTTTCGAAAGAGGGTTTTATTCCAAATGAGGCTCTAGAAGGGGCGTTTATTCAAAGCGGAGCGTTTACACGGGTACAAAAACGGGGATGTAAATATGGCTCCTCCCTGATCCACCCATCATGTTTTCAAAAGCAGTATACTGTACTTTTGTACGATGGTGACGGCAAATGATTCGGCAAACTGGGATTCGGCAAGCTGAGTTGTCGTGATTTTGGTGAACTGGATTCGACAAACTGGGTTTCGGCAAAGAGGCCATTAATTTTGCCATTACGATGGTGACGGCAAATGATTCGGCAAACTGGGATTCGGCAAGCTGGGTTGTCGTGATTTTGGTGAACTGGATTCGGCAATCACGGGTTTCGGCAAACTGGATTTTGAAAAACTGGTCGATACCGTTTCGGCCTCAGTGCTAGACCAATTCGAGGGTGGACGCTAATAAGGGGTGAGCGTGAACTAATAATTTGTAGGTTTAGCCTTGTAGGGCACTACTGTCCTTGGCAGAAATTTTCCTTCAGATGCCTGGTTGGTTGTGCTGTCTCATAATTATCCAAATTACGGTTGAAGCAAGCGTGTATGTGAACTACCGGAACTGTGTCGTAGACACGTCGTCGCAAAAACATCTTCTAAAATATTGAATTTTGGAATAGTGTTTCTTCTAAGTAAGAAAATATACATGTAGTTAAGTAGAGAGTGTACCATACTGTAGTTGTACAAGCCTGTATGGCTTCATGGTGTTAGATTTAATTGCGGTATCCATTGTTCTGTTGTTGTTAAGCCTACATTTTCAGACTGGAGACTGTGCTCTAAAATTGTTTTGAGTTTTTTTCATACAATGGCATTAAACCGGAATAGGCCTATCTGAGTGAAAATGTAAACAACAGTAAAAAAACAGAGCTAAAGATTTGTTGTGTATTGACATACCTTATAGCCGTAGGCACATGTTTTTGCGACCTACATTCAACAATGTAAATCGATGTACTCTTTAAAAGTAGGCTAAGTGAAATTGGGTTATAAGACTTTGATTTAAACAATTGCATAAAAATACACATATTCATGAAAATAGAATACAGCATAAGGTGGTCCTAATGCCGTTAATGTTCTCAAAATCTTGTGTATTTATACAGTTTAATATTATTTCCTGCATTGTATTCGTTTTTCGATATATTTATCAAAATTGTTTATAAATATTATATATATATGTGCAAATACGAAACATCTGAAAAATGGAGGGGTCAGAAAAATCGTACAAAAAAAAGTATGGGCTCTAGCTCATGGTTTTTGCCAACATTGGCCAATTTTTAACATGGTCATTGTTCCCAGATTCGGCCACATGGGCACTGTCTCTTATACACATCTAGATGTGTATAAGAGACAGTATATATATAAATCAGGATAGTATGTAGGGGAAATCTAAACCGTCTTTTGAAATGCTCTATAAATAAATAGATAATAATAACAGTGCTCAGATAGGAACTTAAGATGTAATGATCATACCAAATATGGAGGGGTCACCTAAAACTCCAGGTGCCATTAAGGGGAAAAGCAGGTTGGATAGAACGATACAGGGGTCCGACGGAGTATTGGTTAACGCTTTATTAACATGAACACTTTACATAATGTATTAAATCAATCAAATTTTGTATTCCTATACCTCATGAAGGTATAAATGTCATAAAGTCTCTATTAAATGTTTTTATTCTAATGAGATTTAATTAGGCCTAACTTAACACAGATGCCAAAATGAAAATAGTGTGAATGTATTTCTCGCAAGTTCCATCTCTTTTATTTCAGTGTCTCAGGTCAAATCCACCGATACATCAATAAGTGCAAAGTCGATGTACAATCAGCGGAACATGATGTGTATTAAATTGCCGGACACAAGATGCCATCAATAGCCGGATTTTTGAGGTCTTAATTCTACAAACAATCGTGTGCAGATATTTATTATGATTGATATCACTGGATCGCCGGAATTGAATAAAATTTGCCAATTATATTTCTTAAACAACGACAACAAGAAGTAATCCTCGAACGACATTACATACTTAAATATAATTAGTCCTAAGCATTATTATATTATATTATATAAAACTAGAATCATATTCTATTTATATTACATTTATATAGTTCTGATGTAACATTTCCGAGTATGCAAGAAATAAAAGTAAACTGTAGTGTAATTTATACATACCGTATTTGTGTGTACTTCCTTTGTTGTAATTGTTTTAATAATAATATTATATATTTCACGATTATTAATCAGTATATAATCGAATTAAATATATTATAATCACTTCGAATTCGAATATAGCACTATTACAGGCTACTATAATTTATAAACACTCTTTCCAAATATATTCACATGATACTTATCAGAGCAAGGTAAATCGATGATAAAAGTTCATGAGAAATTTTGACTATAATGGTGATGATGAATTTTACTAAAGATTGTAATTTTTTGCCATCTAGAGGTACTATTTCCTCAAATTTTCGCACCTCAGCCCAACCATGGTGGGGTGAGGTGGGTATGGACTCTTCCCCATCCCGCTCTTACAATGGCCGGACCACAATGCTTCCGATGGCTGTGTTTATAAATTCTAAAATCAGAGCACCAAGAATGTAGGGCGGATGCTTTTCGTGAGTATCCTCTTCCATGCTGGGTCTTGTGGATGCAAAGTGCAAAATTCTCTAGATCACTTGATAGTCCACAAGAGCGTCAAAGAGCAAATCCATTGGAAACAAGATCCTGCCGTTTCCTCTCGATTGGAGAAAAATGTGTTATTCGAATCTAGGCCTACAAAGCATACAATCACTCGTTAATCTCGGTCGCTACTTTAAACCCAACATAAATCGTCCGTAGAGACAATATTAACAAACAATAATGTCTTATGGCATGTAGTAAAGCATCCTTGTATATAAACATTATCGGTTATAACAAAGTACGATGATACTAACATTATTGGAAAGTATTTATCTTTTGTGTTGATAGTTGATGAATGAGGTACAGAAGTATGTGGAATAATGTCGTAATCATCAAAAGAAATGCACCAACATTTGACTGATTAATCGACTGATAAAAATGAATCACTAATCTTCTTACGTATTATCGTTCAATCATTCATTCTTTTCATGTATTACCGTATTTATTCATTAACTGGCATTTATCAACCTACAGAGGACTTGTCATCTTAAGGTGTCATTGAATACAAAACAACCCGGCGGAAAATGGCGTGGTTAAAAAAAAAAATCGTCCAAAAAAGTGTGAGCGCTCATGGTTTTTTTTTTTACCAAAATTGGCTAATTTTTAACCTGGTCGTTTTTGCAGGGAACAGTGTAATTTCACTGTTCACTGGTTTTTCTCAGATTCGGCCACATGGGCACATTGAATATCATCCTATTTATCGTTATTTAAGATTAAAAATAGGCTTTAAGTGGCATTTATAAATCTGCAGAGAAATATAAATTATAAAGTTTAGATTAAAGTACCCTCTACAAATGTAGGCCTACAATTGTTGCATATTCATAAGTTGTATGTTTTAAAACATTTATTTATAAACATGCTTTTAGTAGTTTTATTTTATTTGTTATAGTTCTAGCATGTTCAACATAAACATCCAGAGAGTGAGTGTTTACGTTCTGGAGATCACTACGAGTGAATACCATGTTTGCAAGTGTGTTCTGTTCTTTAGTATTCAAGTTTTCGCTCTTCGTACGCTGGTCACTTAAATGCACGATAGAGCTACTTGCTCGGCCCCAGCCAACTGAACGGAGGGAGGGATCATCATATGATGCCGCAAAGCTAAGTACTCAACCTCGCCAAGGCTCGGGCCTTCGCCAAGGCCCGGGCCCAGACTCAGCGGAGGGTTACCGACGTATTACCGACAAGAAGCCTCGTCGACCCCGGAACCCGTCAGGGAGAGAGTCAGGTGATTACATTTTGCATGTGATTAGAATATATTTGGTTCAATTGTACGTATGGTATTGGTGTTATTACCTGCAGAAGCAATCAACGAGGATACATTAGGCCTATTTATTGTATTATTGTACAGCGAAATTGTTTTTTTTTTTTTGCCTTATTTTCAAAAATTATTTTATTTTATTTTAATGAACATTTAGTATTATCTCAAAGTACATTATATTTCATATGAAAATAAAGGCTACTAAAATCGTGTTAAAATAAATTATGCAAATGATGAATATGAAACAATTGGAATTGTCTAGAGGCGTTTCTATCTAAACTTCAAACCAAAAAAGCGAGACTTTTTAGCTAGAGTAGCTGCCATTGATTACACTTTATATTTTTTGTTGTGTTACAGTATGGCGACACGAATGCAAAGTGACCATGAATACCAAGTTCACCAGGACGGTATACAAATCAGGATAGGATGTAGGGAAAATCTAAACCGTCTTTCGAAATGCTATATAAATAAACAGATATATAATAATAGGATAAGAACATAAGATGCAATGATCATACCAAATGGGGAGGGTTCACCTAAAACTCCAGATGCCGTGAAGGGGAAAAGCAGGTTGGACCCAAGCTTTGTTATTATAGGACGATACAAGGGTCCGATAGAGTATTGGTTAAAATGTTAAGATTTAATATTCGCTTTTAAGTTTCATTACAAAAAAAAAGTGTATTCAGTACATTTTCGACTGTCTTAAAATTGTGACCTTTTCGATTTGGGGTGGGATGTTGGGGAGCGTGCTCATCCACCCATATTAAAATAACGCTTTATTAACATGTGCACTTTACATAATCAATCAAACATCAATTTTATTTTCTGAATTTTTTTGTTTGTTTGTTTGTTTTATTGTTTTTTACCACCACACATAAAATATAAATTAATCAACGATAAATATTACAATTGAAAATACATTTTATAAACAAAAAAAAAAAGAAGTGTGCGGTAGGAGGTCAAAATAAGACATGACCACCAATAACAAACAATAAATAATAATAATATAATAAATAGATAATAATAAATACCGTAATAGGAATAATCATAATAATAATAGTAATAATAATAATAATAACAATAATAACAACAATAATTACAGCAATAATAATAATAATAATACTAATGACAAAATAATATATATACATATATAAACACATACACACATATATATGCACACACGCACACACACACACACAAACAAACACACACCCACCTACACACAAGCATACACACACATACATATATATAGATATAAATTTAAAATAAAAGATATATGTATATATAAAATTGAATATGAAATGAATAAATAAAATAAATAACAAATAAATAAATAAAGTAAAATATTCATATAACTATAAATTTGTATTCCTATACCTCATTAAAGTATGGATGTCATAAAGTTTACAAAAAGTGTTTTTAATCTAATGAGATTTATACTTAATTAGGCCTAACTTAACACAGATGCCAAAATGAAAATAGTTTGAATATATTTCTCACTAGTTGAAATCAAGTTGTGATATGTATATATACATTTTATATTTATATACTGTAGGCCTAGTCATGTACATCCGCCAAAAATCAATAAATCTGATTTTAATCCTCAAAATGTTATATCTTATTATCTTACATGTCTATATTCTTTACAACAAACTGGTTACTTTCTCTATTATTAAGATAAACATTAGCAGTAATAATACAATATTAATAAACATAAAGCCTACAAGAATTACTACATATTGCTAACATTATTTTTTTAGATTATTGCAGAGGAAAACATTTAAAAAATAAAATTTACACTATAATTTAATTAATTTCATATTCAGCATTTTTGCAGGAAGCTTGATGAGTGACACAATTTTTGGCTATGTATGAATAATTGGTAAGTTCTGTTGCCCTTTCACAATTGAGTCCGGACATTCTTTCCTGATAGTTGTGGATTCTTTGTCTACATCACTGGAATAGAAAAAACATTGAGAAAAGATTAGGAAACAGGAATAACGGAGTATCATCAAAACATAATATATAAATAAAAACAGAGGCAGAGCCAATAGGTTTGAAATAGAGGGGACCCACGGGGAAGGATTTTGCCAGATGAAGGGTTCCCACCACCTCAGCCCACCATGGTTGGGGCTGAGGTAAGAAACTTTTCGATTATGGCACCTCTCAGCACTCTCAGATTTTAGATTTGAATGTAATTTTCTTTTTTTCTCAAATGTTTTACCATTTTAAAAGATTTAGGGTGGGTGGGGGCAGGCCGGCTGCTACCTTCCCCCACTCCCCTTAAATCTAGGACTAGTAGATCGCAATAAACGAATTATGTTAATATTCCGATTGTCATGGGTAAATAAAATTTATAAAAAGTGTACTATTCGATTGAAATTAATATATAGATGCATATATACAGTATATTCAAACAATAAACATACCCTAATAATATAACTATAATCTTCATACAAACATTTTTCTTGATATAATATTTTTTGATTGATTGATTTTAATTTATTCGATGCTCAACATGTATGAGCAAGATAACAAAATTAATAGATTGAAATCAAGAAAAGTAAAAATTACTGTAATGAGCATCAGGTTCGCCCATTAGGCCGGAGTCCAGCCTATTTCCAACTGAGGTCCAATTTAAATATAGACTGTCGGTTTTGAGCTGAAAGATAAACAATTTAATTCCATTACTGAATATTTATATTTAAGTAAGTTACAAACTTACAATTAAATATATCAATGACAATATTGTTTTCCTGTCAATTAACAGCCAGTTAAATTATACCAGTGCTATATTCTTATTTATACATAGACTCTTAAATTGGTAATGTCGATTTAAGGATTTTGTTGTAAAATGTTCCTAAAATCAGGAAAAATTAGGAAAATGTCGATAGGGGTCCAACAATTCTAATCGGGTTCTAAAACAAGGGGATGCCTAGAGCCTTGTTCAGTATAGTTTTTACTTTCATGTATGAATTACATCTTATCATATGATCAGTGGACCAAATTTGGTGTTGGGCCTTGTCCATGTTTTGCTCTAGGCACTCTCCAGGTAACCCATTGCATATCATCTATATGTCGAATTGGTAATAAATAAATGAATAAATAAATATCCGTGCACACATAGCCACATAGAGAGAGTGAGAAAGACGCTGAACGGCTCATGTATGTTTTTAAAAATGTATCTGTATTTCAAATGTATTGTAAACGTAAATTTATTTCACACTTCTTTCTTCACGACTTTCTTTTGGAGGGGCTCCATGAGCGTTTCCTCTTAAACGGATACCGGCACTTTATAAATATACATTATTATTATTATTATTATTATTATTATTATTATTATTATTATTATTATTATTATTATTATTATTATTATTATTATTATTATTATTATTATTATTATTAATATTATTGTTATTGTTATTGTTATTATTATTATTATTATTATTAATTATTATTATTACTATTATTATTATTAGGCCTATTATTATTATTATTATTATTAGGCCTATTATTATTATTATTATCAGTAATTTAGATTACAGAGTCAAAACAGACAACTTATATTATAAGTTATGTAAATGCTATGAGTTATAGAGATTTTTGCTTAATCTGCCACTGACCATTGATGTTTTATTATATATTTTGTTTTGTCAAATATATGATTGAAATTAAATAAAAAAAATACCTTCTTAGGTATAACGCCTTTAACGTCATTGAAATTTAGACTACGTTCTGTAATCAATACCGTACAAGTTGTTAACGTTATTGAACGGAAGTGAGACATCTCCATAATTGTAAACGCAAGCATGAATAATTTTGAGAAAGAAAGTAAATAGATAACTCAAGGACAGGGCCAGAAAGAATATTACAGATGGGCCTATTGTTATTTATTCAGGTATTCAGGCACAGGGCTTAATGTACAGTAGGTAGTCTATGGAGTGGCAGCCCTAATTTTCAAAAGCTTTTTAAGTCAGCTTTTATGCAGGCTTATTCCTCTCTTCATATCACTGAACGATGCACTACAAAAATACTTTTTGAAAAAAAAAAATCTGAAGCAATTGTCGTATCGGCACGCAAGTTTTTGCTGTATAATTTCGTTGTTCATAGTTGTTTGATATTTTGTATATATTTTAATGGATGGTAGGCTATTGTTATAAATATTTTGACCTTAAACACGACTAGTAATTACCACAAGATGCTTTGGTCGGGATATCATAGAATTCATTCATCAAATTGGTCGAAATCAGAACAAATTTGAATCAGTTTTGTTTTACATTATTAGGTTTCTTATTGGATGGTAGTTTATTGTCGTAAATATTTTGACCTTTAATAAACAGAACTATAATTACAAGATGCTTTTGGTATCAGATATTCACTCATTTATTTGTCGTAAAATCATAACAAATTTTAATCAGTTGTATTTTAAAACGTCAATAGTTCATTAATATTACATTTTTTCGTATATCTTCGTATATTTTCATAAATTATATTAAAATGTTTAACAACTAGTACAATAAATCTAAATTGAAAAGGCACAGTACGTGCTTTGATATAACCATTTTGATCCTCTTTAAAATCGTGCCAATATAATAATTAATCATGACTAGTAAATTTAACTAAATTAAGTAATAATTCGTAAAGTTGCTGACCATCTAAAACAATGAGGAGTTGGGTAGCATTAAAATTAATCAGAGAAAACTAATACATATATTTTATGAGAAACTAAAATAGGTTGTAAATAAATACGTTTTATTCCCTACCTGACCTATAAGTAATAGAGTCGGTCGATTATCGGCAATCTCCTGTCAATAATAATAATATTATTAACTGCTGTGTATTTAACGAAGAATGGCTTCCAATTATTGTTTTAATGAATATTCAATAATGTGAATGACGTAATTGTTCACCAGGTATAAAACACTGTACGCACAACACAAACAAACTATTATTTTCAGTGTTAAGTCTATTCAGCATAAAAGAAAATCCCGGTTAACAATGAAGATTTCATTGGGTTGGAAGCTTATATTAGTTATCGTAATTTACCAGTGTATTTTTTTGGATGATGCATCGTCTGAAGTAAAAGATTATACTATTGACGCGTGTTATATTAAATCTATTACTGATATCCTTGTGGAGCTGGATGGGGTGGGCAGTTTGACATGTGGTCAAAGTGTTGAATTTTCGCAAATAGGAAGAAAACCTCCGAAAATAACCTATAAAAATGCGGTGAGTTTAGAAATTATGTCTTTTATAATAATATGAATAATAGGTTTGTGTTATAATTGTTTCAAATTATTATTATTGTTGACTATAGGCCTATTATTTATTCTTGCCCTGCTTTGCAGTCTGTACATTCTTTATCATTACGGTATCTTGCGATATTAATAATTAATTAAAAATATTTTAATGACAGTGTACCAGTTATTTGCTAGAGATAATGAGATTGCCGAAACATGTGATTATAATAATCAGTGGTGCGCCAGGATTTGGCCGACTGGGGGGTCCGAGGTCCCCGACAGGGGGCCGATTTCCCCGACGAAAAAAGTGGGCGTGGTCGGGCGTCACTCAAAATCCGTCGAAGATAATCTATGGGGTAAAATCCCCCGAAAAATATGACAATTTAGGGGTTTTAAAGGCTTATTTAATCGATTTTGGGTCTACACTAATAGGACTATGTCGAAAATACATATAATTTTTTTTCCCCGACGAATTGTATCATCATCATCATCATCGTCAGAATAATCAGTATCATTGTCATAATCATGATTATAATCGAACGTCATCATTAATGATCAACAACGATCACTAGGACTTTAAATATGATGGCGATTTTAGGTTATTGACATGACATTGGTGATATAAGAATTAATATAGTGATGCGTTTTTCTATGATGAACAGAAGATAATAAATTTATATTTGTTGTTTACTTGAAGGTGAGCAAGTGGTACACTTTGATAATGGTTGATCCAGACGCCTCTAGCAGTAGGCACCCACACGATCGCTATTGGTTACATTGGATTGTGTCTATAGAGGTTAGCTCTTGGTTTTGACAATAATAATGATAATGTTATTGATATTGATAACGTTAATGATAGTAATAATGGTGATGATAAAAATAATAATAATGATGGTGCACGATACTGATGATGATGATGGTGTTGATGGCAATGATAAATATAATAATAATGATAATGATATTAAATACCGGTATCAAATCAAATCAAAGTTTATTTTTCCTTTTTGAACAAACAATTAACAAAAATCACTTCTTGGTAAAAAAAATAATTAGAAAACAAATTCTCGTAATCTTGAAAGCTCCGATGAGGGCAGTATAATAGAGGCAGTAGATCTAAAAAAGATATACTGTATTATTAATAGAACTTGGACACTTTTTTTCGTCGTTTTTCTCATATTTTCTTTGTTTAAAAGTAAAATTAGAAATTACTTTAAAAATTTGAAATCCCCAATGTCATTTAATAAATTTATTATAATAATATAGTGATTTTATATTGTATTACTCTATGCTCCCTGTTATTGGCATTTTCGCTGTTGGGGGTGAAATAAAATAAAATTAAAATTAATAGAAATAAGATATAAATTCAGTTTTCTGTAATAATAATTTATTATAATCACATACAGTGTTATAATGTATTTTGTGTTATTTTTGCGTTTTTTTTTTATGTAATTTTTTCTTGAATTGGTTTTCCGGTGATTTGTACTGAATAGCGCATCCTTCTAGATGACGGTGGCTCTTCCGTCTTTGTTATTCCTTGGCACTAATAATGATGATGATGATGATGATAATAATAATAATAATAATAAAGTAATAATAATAATAATAATAATAATAATAAACTAATAATAATAATGATAATAATAATAATAAAATAATAATAGGCCTAATAATAATAACATCACTAACAAAAACATTAACAATAATAACAAGAGGAATAACAATATCAGGAATATACCTAGTTAAACTAAAAGCAAACTGTAACAATAAAAAGAAAAAGAAGACGAATATTACAGGGACTGCAAAAGGCAGTGTATTATAATATTCTGTTTCTATAATATTTAAATATAGAAACAGTAATAAAGTAGACAATAGTAGTAATAACAATATTAAAATCAGCAATAAAAGTAACGTTATAAAACGTATCAATATAGGCCTATAAAAAGGGGGAGCCAAGGATGTATAGATAGTGTACATATAGTGTACATTAGTGATATTAGGCAGTTTTCGCCGCACGACGTTAACCTTAAAGTTAACGGATGACGTCATAATTTATTCATCTTGCGTTGCGGAGTACGTTAACTTCAGGATTTTACGTACTCGACGTACGTTAGTTACGGGTTTGCGCATGCGTATTTCGATTTGTTTACAAAAGGGGCGGAGCTATCGCGTTGCATGTAGGGTACTAACGTTGAAGTTAACGTCGTGCGGCGAAAACTACCTAATGTTAATGACGGTAATAGAGTGGAATTGAATAGCATGGTGGTTAAGACGATTGCCATTCAATCCCAGTGTCCTGGGTTGCAGGATTTTTTCTCACGACCAAAACAACTCCACTCCTTAAACCTCGAACTGAGATTTAGTTTGTCTAAAGCATCTTGAGTGTGTGTTCGTCTTGTGTAGGGATTGTCACCACAAGTAGGACAGTGATATTTGCTATTGACATTCCTTGTCACATGTGTTGTGCGCCTAAATAACAATAAAATAAAAGTTAAATATACTTATATTATTATTAATAATACCGGCAGTTATCATTATTATAAAATGAAGATTCTCGTAAAGTGACATAATGAGGATCGGTTTAAAAATGTATTACGTAACCGTATTATTTATTTACGTGAGATCGCATAATGCGACAAGAATTTGTCCGCATATGAATAGACCAATGAATGGAATAGAATGGCGGGATTTTTTGTTCTACCTTACTGCATTATAACTTTAATTTTTCGGAATTACTTAATCCAACAGGGACAAAAACTTTTAAGAGGAACGGACGGAAATGAGTATTCTGTGGTTGGTAAGTTGGTCAGCCGTTCTCTCATGTCCTATAACTACTGTTTAAGTTATAAAACTTATAGGCTCTACCTGCTAATTATTAATTTGTTAAGTAAATAGGCATGAAGAGATTGTAGAAAATTTTAAAAGGAGATAAATTGATCCTTGCTTTTCTTACAGAGTACAATCCCCCTTCTGCAGAGGCATATAATGGGAGACATCGCTACCAGTTCTTTCTATACGAACACGACTACATTAGTACTTATATCGTTCCTTCGAAACGGAGTCAGTTTGATCCCCGAGAGTACGCTGAGAGTTACCTAGCCCTGGGTAATGTTAGAGCACAATTTCAATTCGTAATTGAGCATAAGCCTAGAGGAGTTAGAGAATAGTATAATGGTAAAAACAAAACTAACATTCTATTTAATCTGCCAGCGACAGCTATTATTTTAGGCCTACTAGTAGTTTAAGTAGTCTATGCCTTTTGTAATGAACTAGAACATATCAAAAGGCCTATTCACCTGAAGGGAATGTAAAATACTCTACTATAGGCCTATTCTACATGTTACAATACCGGTACGTTATATTTGTCAAGAAAGTATAATACATACTCCAAGTATTGTACTATTACTTTGCCGAATAAAAACAGTATTATTATTATAATTATTATTATTATTATTATTATTATTATTATTATTATTATTGTTATTATTATTATTTAAAATGTTACAGAAAACATGAAACTGTTTTAGATTCAATTTAATTCTTGTGCCTTGCTTGTGTGTATGGACACTCATATACTAGTACAGTAGTACAGTCATTCTTTAAAATGGTAATTTATGGAATCAAGCTTTAAAGCATGGCAAGTCAGATTTTGTATTATGCATTTTTATATTTGCATGCTTTTGTATATAATTGATATAGGTCTATAATATAAAGGTTTTTACTCACCCATTATGTTCTAAAAGGTTACAAAAAAGGTTCTGTAAATTCATTCAATTCATATAGTACACTCATATACTTTTTTATTTGTTAAAATAGTAATTTATAGCATAATTTTTAATTTTATATTTGATGCAATTCGTTTTCTTTATTATTCTGATAAGAGCATGTAAAGTAGAATGACGACAGTATTTGTTGATCATTTTGTCATGTTGTATTTTTTTCATGAGATTTTATATTCATTTATTTCATATTTGTTGCAATTCATTTCTTTACCATGTTGATTTGTAAAAAGAGCATGTGAAATAGAATAACGACAATATTTATTGATAATTTGTTAAATAAAATTCAGAGATAAATAAGAGGTACTGTATTGTGTTTCAGTAATTTGTCTACTGCCAAGTTTCAATTATGCAGTACTCTACTTCATGCTAGTATAAGGTACAGTTGTAATGATTTGTGTTAAGACACAGGAAGATGTTATAATTTTATGGATGATTAGTCCATACTAGCATACTAGTTCTAGTATTCAACAACTTAGTGGGAAGTAAGAGAAATTAAATTGAAATTCTTTTGCACACATAACTTTTATATTACTATGTTATTCTTGCCAAGGTCCAAATTACAAGGTGGAATCTTATTTTTATTGTTATTCTTTGTAAGAAATAGTATTCTTGGTAAGGATATTTCTCTTGATATTCTTGGTAAGAATACTGTTCTTGATAAGAATACTGTGGCCATAATGTTATTCTCGATTAGAAAATTCTTGCTAAGAATGGATTTTGTAGTCTTGGTAAGAATATTATTCTTGCTAAGAATTATATTCTTGGTAAGATATCATCCTTGCTCAGAAGAATTCTCGGTAAGAATATTATTCTTGCTAAGAATTATTCTCGGTAAGAATATTTTTCTTGCTAATCGCAGTCTTGGTAAGAGTATTATTCTTGCTAAGAATGAATTTCGCAGTCTTGGTAAGAATATAATTCTTGTCAAGAATGAATTTTGTAGTCTTGGTAAGAATATTATTCTTACTAAGAATTATTCTTGGTGAGAATTTTGTATTCTTGGTTAGCCAAAAGTTCTCAGTATATGGACAAGTAAAAATTTACTTATTTTGAGAAAATAATTGCTTAAAACAAGTATTTTTTTTTTCAAAATAAGAATCAGGATTTTGCTGTGTATACGAACACGACTACATTAGTACTTACATCGTTCCTTCGAAACGGAGTCAGTTTGATCCCCGAGAGTACGCTGAGAGTTACCTAGCCCTGGGTAATGTTAGAGCACAATTTCAATTCGTAATTGAGCATAAGCCTAGAGGAGTTAGAGGATAGTATAATGGTAAAAACAAAACTAACATTCTATTTAATCTGCCAACGACAGCTATTATTTTAGGCCTACTAGTAGTTTAAGTAGTCTATGCCTTTTGTAATGAACTAGAACATATCAAAAGGCCTATTCACCTGATGGGAATGTAAAATACTCTACTATAGGCCTATTCTACATGTTACAATACCGGTACGTTATATTTGTCAAGAAAGTATAATACATACTCCAAGTATTGAAATACACGCCACCGTGTTGGGATTCAATATTTCGACATTAATTATGTCATCATCAGGAATATATTTGTCACTTCGTTGGACTTTTCATTCAATGATGTTAGAAATAAACAATAACCCTATTATACGAGTATCAGTGGAACACTCCTATAATGCCTAACCCTACAAAAAGGAGGTTTAACTGTGTATTCATAGGTATTCGTAGTCGCTTTGTTTGTTAGCAGGATTATGGAAAACTAATAAATGGATCATCATGAAGTTTAGTGGAGTGGTTCATATGGGTCTATAAAAAAGATTTAATTAATTTTTGATTGAAAGTCAATGGTCAAGGTCACGGAAGTCTACATTTGTCAACATTGTTATTATTATAATTATTGTTATCTAACAGCAATAACTATATTATGAATGATAGAAGATCAAATAAATACCGTTGCAGCAAACGTCCGTAGCATGTGTGCTTAATTTTGCTCTACTTCCGACCAATCAATGCTCATTACAAGACACAATATATCACAGTTACCACGTTATTTTATACACATATCAATTATTATTATTACTATTCAATTCAATTGAATTTATTCTGGATTAACATACTAAGCCTATTTGCGGTAATCTAACAAACAAAACAAACTAAAATGGATCCACATGGCACTTTCCGTCATTTTCGGTTGTTGTGTGTTTTGGTACAGGTACGGATCACAAAAACACTATCCATATTTGCAACATGAAATGCTATGAAAACTATGTTAAACAACGATAATTTAAACATAATCTATATTTACATAATTCTTGAAATCATATTTTAAGACACTGTCGAAAAAAGACTAGGCCTATGTGAAGTTTTTTGCGTCAAGAAATTTAATATGAATAATTTTATGCCCTACGTAACCTATGACGTGTTATCGTACTGAATTCATTACTTATACAGTACGGTACTTGCGAGTAATTCGGTTGAGAACCGGACTCGCGACCTCCAGGTAAATTTAATATGAATGATGTTATGCCCTCCTGACGTGAATTAAAGAAGGTTTGTATGTCAGCGGTGACGCCAGAAATTTGCCGACAAGGGGTTCGACATGTCCGACGGAGGGGTCCGAACCAAGAGACCGGCTAGAGCCTCGGTCGACGGCCCGGAATAAAACAAATCCCTGGTAGCGTTCACGGAGAGAGGTGTTATGGCAAATTGTCCTTTAAGACCACAATATTTTGGATTAGCAATCAAAATAACATTATTTGGATAGACAAATTATTATGTTTTTAATTTTTGATCGGTGGCGTCGGAAGACAGGAGGGTCCAGGCCTGTTCGACGGGGGAGGGGGAAAATGACCTTATGCCCTCCGCTGGTGCCACCTGCCGTTTGTAGAGATAGTAAGCGCTGTCCACACTAACAAATTGATATACCCATTTGGTTGTAATATGATATCATCATGACCATAATATATATAATTCACATTACAAAACACATATTTGTCACACAAAATTTTATAGTGTGAACATTCTCAATGTCGCAACTCTTTCTATCTATGGCTCTGGCGCATACGCAATACCTGCGCAGTACGAACATTGACGTCATGCTCCTAAAGGGGCAAAATTGTAATGTTCATAACTTCATTAAAAATTGCCAAAAAAAAAAAAAAAAAAAAAAAATAAATTTAAAGTTGATTCTATTACTAATGACATATCAAAAATCACCTCTATAACAAAAATAATTTTTCTAGGTCCCTTTTAATAAGCAAGGATCTGTACGCATGGTAACGGAGCGCAGCAGCTGTAGCTTTTCTTTCAAACGCGTATCCAGTCTGCTTGTATAGAAAGATTTGTATTTCAGTAAAGTATCAGACATGTGTGAAAGCTTCTCTTTATGAAAGGTGAAAGCAAATCTCGGTAGTAAACTATCGAGAAGCAGATATTCCTATAAATACTGTATTACATTTATGATGTATGAATCGGGCATCTGGTATAAGCAAACATAAAGGAACACGTGGTGAATATTATTATTAGCCTATTTGTTATTATTTAGACAATACGATTGTCACAACTGTATAAATTAAAATAGGCTACATAGGCCTAGGCCTAGGCCTACAACAAGTTGCACAGCAGAAATTGCTTAAATTTAACAAATACATGCTAAAATTTATTATAAAAGTGATTTCAAAACCTAATATTGCAAGGATTACTGAATTGTGATGGAAAGGCAAGGTATTCTTTATTATGGATTATCTAGGCCTATTACATTAATTTATGTTTACCTGATAGTGTGAATCGAGCATCTGGTGTTACAGACAAACATAAAAAGCAGTGAACAAATAAAAGGATTGCGAGCATTCACGTCAAGCTACTCAGCACAGTACAACCGACTGATTAATAATGGTGTTTCCAATGCTTCGAAGAATCATCTTTGGTATCATAACTTACCATGTTATATTGTTGGTTGATGTATCGTCAGTAAATGAGCATATTTCCGAACACATTTGCTTTGCAAATGTTGGGCATCTATCTGTGAAGTTGGATGGAGAGGAAAGAAACTTGAATTGTGGTGAACATGTTGAGCTTTTACGCATAGGACATGCAGCTCCGGAAATATTGTACACAAATGCAGTGAGTTTTATAATAGATAAATTACAACCTAATCAC